>NW_026867852.1:1454775-1546011 GCF_020745735.1 Hemiscyllium ocellatum
CCTCCTATGTTCCACATCCAAATCATTTATGTAAATGATGAGAAAGTAGTGGACCCAGCCACCGACCCGTGTGGCACTCCAGTGGTCACAGTCTTTCAGTCCGAAAAACAACCTTCTACCGACCACCCTTCTGTCTTCTACCTTTGAGCCAGTTCTATATTCCAAATGGCTAGTTCTCCTGGTATGGTGAGATCTCATCTTGCTAACTAGTCTTCCATGGCGAACCTTGTCGAACGCCTTACTGAAGTCCATATAGATCCCATCTACCGCTCTGCCCTCAAAAATCCACTTTCTTACTCTTCATAAAACAGCTCAGTCAAGTAAGTGACATGATTTCCCCCCGCAACACAAAGCCATGCTGACTATCCCGAATCAGTCCTTGCTTTTCCAAATACATGCAAATCCAGTCCCTCAGGGTTCCCTCCAACAACTTGTCTGGCACCAACATCAGGCTCACAGGTCTGTAGTTCCGGGCTTGTCCAAACCGCCTTCATTAAACAGTATCATCATATTAACCAATCCCCCAGTCTTTCTGGCACCTCAGCCTGTGACTATCGCTGATAAAAAAATCACAGCAAGGGGCCCAGCAATCACTTCCCTAGCTTCCTACAGAATTTTAGGACACACACCTGATGAAATCCTGGGCATTTATCCACCTTTTCTTCGTTCCAAGACATCCAGTACCACCTTCGCTGTAATATGGACATTTTTCAAGGTGTCACCATCGATTTCCCAACATTCTATATCTTCCATATCCTTCTCCACAGTAAATGCTGATGCAAAAATACTGTTTAGTATCCCTCCCCACCCCATCGCCTGCAGATCCACACACAGGCTGCCTTGCTGATCCTTGAGGAGCCCTATTCTGTCTCTAGTAACCCATTTGCTCTTAATGTATTTATAAAAACCCTTGGATTGTCCTCACCCTATTGGCCAATACTGTGTCCTGTCCCCTTTTTGCCTTACTGATTTTCCTCTTAAGTATACTTCTATTGCCTTTATACTAGAAGGATGTTCTGGATTGGAATAAATGCCAATATTTCATCTTGATAAAAGGGCAGGACTTACACTGATTAAAAGTCGGGCCTTGCATAGTGATATAGAACAAAGAGACCTCGGGGTTCAGATCTTTGCAGTTTATGTCACATGTAGACAGGGTTGTTCAGAAGATGTATAGCACACTTGCCTTCATTGCTCACACCTTTGAGTATAGGAGTTGGGACATTACAGTGAGGTTGTACAGGATGTTGGTGAGGCCTCTTCTGGAATACTGTGCTCAGTTCTGGTTGTGCTGTTATAGGACAGATGTTATTAAGTCGGAGCGGGTTCAGAAGAGATTTACCAGGATGTTGATGGGAAGGATGCTTTCGGTTATAAGGAGAGGCTAGGTAGGCTGGGACCTCTTTCACTGGGGTGTAGGAGGCGGAGGGGTGACCTTATTGGAGGTTTATAAAATCCTGAAGAGTATAGGTAATGTGAACAGCAGGTGCCCTTTCCAGGAGGGGGCGCGATTCAAGAGTGGGTGAGAAAAGGAAGACTCTAAAAAAGACGTTCCGGATTTTACTTTTGTTTTTGTACAGAGAGTGATTCACATGTGGAATAAACTAGCAGAGGACGTGGTAGCTGTGAATACAATTACAATTTAAGGGTGGCACAGTGGCTCAATGGTTAGCACTGCTGCCAGGGACACAGGTTCAATTCCTGCATTGGGTGGCTGTCCATGCGGAGTTTGGATATGCTTCCCCATGTCAGCGTGAGTTCCTTCAGGTGCGCCCGTTTCTTCCCACAAGCCACAGATGTACAGGGTAGGTGAACTGGCAGTCCTCAATTGCCCATAGTGTTCAGGGATGATTGGGTTTAGTGAATTAGTAAGGGGTAAATGTAGAGTAAAACGGTAGGGGAATGGGATTCTAAGAGGAAAAAGCATTTGGACCTGTATATCGATAGGGAATGCTTGGATGGATTTGGACTAAGTGGAGGTAGATGCGATTAGTTCAGTTCGAATTTATGGTTGACACGGACTGGTTGGAACACAGGGTGTGTGTCAGTGCTGTATAACGTTCTGACTCTATCGCTCGTTGTCTCTGTAAATTCCTCTATGCTCGGAACTCTCCGTCAATGCCACCTCATCCAGTCTTACAACTCTTCCTTATCTCGATAATTCCTCTCCAGCCTCAAAACTCAAAAAAGTCTATCAGAAATATCTCTATCTCTGTAACATCCTCAATCCTCAGAATCCTCTCCAACTTTCATCTCCTCCAGCTTCATTACTCTCCCTATCTCTAATCCCCTCCAGTCTCTCAAAGCTCTGCTATATGTGACTTTTTTATTTCCAGCCTTCAGGATTCCCAATGTTTATTTCTCACTTGATGACGGCCCTTTCCGATTCTGTGCTGAGCTTCTGAATTCTTCCTTAAACCTCTCAATCTCCTTTTCCTCCCAAAACATCGGCCAATCATCTGTCATCTACTCTAGTATCACCCTTTCTGACCCGAAGTCCAATGGAGCCTGTCATATTCCTATAATAAACATCTCAGCGGTCTACAGAACAGAAAAAGGCTCTGGTAGCACATCGGGTCTGTGACAAAGAAAACTACCACCTACCTGTCCTCATCTATTTTCCAATAATTGTGGAAAAGTCTCATCTATCATGGCATTGCAAGTGCACACTAAATACATCTCAAATGCTACCGGGATTTCTGTGTCTCCCACCCTTACAGACAGTGAGGTTCAATGCAACTGTTGCTCGATGATGACATCGCCCACAGGAACACAGAGCAGCTGGGTCTGTGCAAACCAGAGATCACCCACACATTGGGAAGGATGGCAGGGTCCCTGAGAGGGGGCACAGGAGATTTACCAGGATGGTTCAAGGAATGGGGGGATTTTAGTTGCAGAGACATGGGTGCTGTTAATAAATATCAAGAATATCCATCTACAATAGATGGACTCTTGTTCTCAACCTCTCCCCTTGCCTGGGCTGTGGTAACCTTCAGGTTAAACCCACCACCAGACATTTCTCCCTAATGAGACAGCAGCCCTATGGTCTGGTCAGACAATGCTGCCTTTCCCTTTTACACAGCGATGCCACTGTACCCTGGGGATGGGGAGAGGGAACGCTGAAGGTGGTGGATGGGACACCACTCAGGCACAGTGCTTTGTCCTGGAGGATGTTCACTTTAATATTGTTGGTGTCTGCACTGATGCAGGCAAGTGGAGAATGTTCCAACACAATCCTGATGTGTGCCTTATAGGGAGCAAACAGACATTGGGAATCAGGGGTTTGGGGAAACAGATTGTTCTCCTTGTAGCAGAGGAAATTGCGGGTGCACTGTGACAGAGGGGTTTACAGATTTAGAATAATCCACCTTACACTCATGAGTTCATCAGAAAAGGATTACAGGACACATATTGAAGACTTGGGGGAGATCTACTGAGAGTGTGGGGTGATTCAAAAGAGGACATTTATGCAGCAAATGGGAATGAGCTGGAATACAATACTCACACACAATGTGAATATCCAGCTCCTGATGAATTGAGTAATTTTGTCACAGTTTGGCGTTACAATTACTGAGATTACCATCTGAATGTCCACCTGTAATACACGTTTATAAAACTGTCACTGTCAGTTCATTTAAGAAACTCTCACCACCCCCTCCTCCTGGCCCAGGATGACTGGACACATTACCCCTTGTGGGGTCAGCAGTTAGTTCAGGGGAAATCTGTATGGGTTTCTGTGAGTTTCCACACTGGGTCTTCATGTGACTGAACAGGGCAGATCTTTGACACATGGGACACAATGTTTCAAGAGTCAGTGCGATGTGGAGAGCAGGATGTGCTTCCTTTTCTTTCCTTCCGTGCTACCGCTGTGCCTCATCAATTAGACAGGGGGGGTGAAAGGCTCATGCAGCTCGATGGGCAAGTTGTCTCCATTCTGACCCATGAGCAGCAAGCTCCTCCCAGTCATTCCAAAGAGTCTCTCTGAAAGGGTAACAACTGCTTCCCACTGCCCAGTGCTCCCAGGAAATGTTTAGAAGAATGAGCGGGGAAATCTCTGAGAAAAGGCAGAACGGTAAAGTTCCAAAAGGATTATAAACAGTTTACAGAGAGGGATTCATTGGAGAAGTGGGCAACAAGTTAGCAAATGGAGCATAATTTGGGAAATTGTGAAGTTGCTCATTTTGGAGGAGATAATAAAAGAACAGAGTGCTATGTAAATGGTGGAAACTGTCGAAAGCTGCACCACAAAGGGACCAGGGGTAATTGCGTAGGAAACACAGTTATAACAGGGAATCAGGATGGGGAATGGAACGTTGTTTCTTATTACAAGGAGTTTTCAGTGTAAGTGTTTGGAGTATATACCTGAGAGTAACTTTACAAAGTGCGAGTGAGACCACATCTGGAGTAATGACAGAAGTTTTGGTCCCTTTATTTAAGGGAATACATAATGACATCCGAGGCATTTCAGAAAAGATTAACTGGGATGATCCCTGGCTTGTAGGGATTATCTTTTAAGAAAAGGCTGAAAATGTTGGGACTCTACTCACTGGATTTGGGAAGAATGAGAGGTGATCTCATTGTAACATGCAGGATTCTTAAGGAGTTTGACAGGGTAAATACTGAGAGGATGTTTCCCATCATGAGGGATCTGGAATCAGATACTCGGATAGTCACGGAATCAAGGGTTCTGTTTTAGATTCGTCAAGTTTAAGGCAACATCAACACGGGTCAGGGGTTTCAGTAGCAATGGAGCTGGGGTGAAGGGGGGGGGGAAGCAACGTTTTAGAGATTGGAATTCCTGGTGTTTGTGATTGTGTAGATACCTGATCAGAAGGTCACCTTGGGGTTACAGATATGAGAGCAATATTGTGAAGAGTGTAGTTCTGCCTCAGACAGTTCCCAGGGAGAGGGGGAGGCTCAGCAGTAAGGGAAAGGAATTTGTAATAGCAACTGAAGGCAATGGGTTTAACCATTTCAATGTTCCATTGCAGGAAATTGCAGCCAATCGCGTAGTGGGAGTGTGATGAGCAGTTTGATAACTGAGTAATGGAGAGGGATGATGGGGAGGGAGAGCTAGGCATTGTCAGTGTACATGTGAACCCTCAGACGGTGCTTTTGGACGATGTCACCTCCTGACAGTATGTGGGTGAGAAACAGGAGGGACCAAGAATCGATCCTTGAGGGACACCACATACAAGGAATTTAGAAAGGAATGGGAGAGTGGGGATGAAGTAGGTTTTTCCAACAACGGTGAGGTCAAAATATTACTTCGTAGCAGAATGGGAGAGAAGGACATAACCAGAAAAGACAGACAGACAGAACAAGGAACAATACCTGTGATTTGGTGAGGGGAGGGAGGTGGGGGTGATGTGGAGGAAGAGCCCAACTCCAAAAACACACTTTCTTCATTGGTGACATCACCCAACTCCACCCTAGTCTCAGCTCATTTACTGAATGCAGGGATGGACGAGTATTTATCTCCAGACTTAATTATCCAAACACTCTTGGCCAGCCTCCCACATTCAACTTACATGTAATCTCAAGAGTATCTTAAACCCTCCTGCCCAAGTGCTCACTTGTACCAAAACTAGTTGATCCATCAAAAGGCTCCTATTTACAGGCAACAATTTAAAATTCTCACCCTGTGAACATCCCTGTCTCCCTGCACCACACACCCTGCAAGACCTTGACAACTCATTTGTATTTATTCATTGCTTCACCTGTCTGGCTGTTTCTCCTGTTGCCAAGGCAACACTGTCTGGAATTCCCACCTGAACCCTCTCAGACCTGCTTTCCTCTTTTCAGATGTTCTCGAAAACCTGGTCATTTGGCAATGCTTTTGATCACTTGACCTAGTATCTCAATCTGTGGCCTTATGCCAGAATTTTTCAATAGTATTTCTGTGAAATTATAACCATGATTAAAAAAACAAACTGTTGCTGATTTGCACATACATTGTCAACTCTTCAATATTGCTGAGTGAATAATCTATAACAGCACTTACCCAACCACATTGTGGGAGCACCTTCACCACATGAACTGCAGCTGGACAGGGAAATCAAACATCACCCTCTCCACAGGCAATGGGGCTTTGGCACTGATCACTGGGATCTGTGGAGGGAGAAACACAGTTGCTATTTCAGGGAGTGCAAAATGCATTATAAGGAGGGAAAATGGGGCAGAATTTGGGATTTTCAAATTTGTGATTCACAATGTGCACTAAGTTCTGTAAAACCTCTCATCCCATACCATGAAAATTTCCTTCTCTTTCTGGTCTATGTCTTTCCTTTCCCCTGCCCTGCACCTTCACACATTTCCAATGCCTTGGCCACAACAACACTGTGCTGTCAGTGAAGTTTATCACGTGGTTGAGTATTGTCCCGCCCCTCATTCACTCCGATTGGTTGAAGGAACAACTGGCACATCCTGGTCCTCCAGCCTCGTTCCCCCCACTCTTATTGGTCCTGCGCTGACATCAATAATCCGAGGCCCATTGTGGGCTGGAGCATGCTCAGTGCTTCCTGCTTTGGCTGTTGTTCATCAGGTGAGAGAGAGAGAGGGCTCATCCCTGTTTCTCCTGATGTCAGACAATAACAACAACTACCTGCATTGTATGGAGCCTTTCACATTGACAAATCTCCTAAAATGCTTCACGGATGATGGAAACGTTGATTAAAGAGAACGATTTTTAGATACATCTTTAAGGCGGACAGAGGGGGTTAGGGAGGATATTCCAAAGGTTTGTGTCCTCAGCAGCTCCAATCGTGGAGTGATATAGGTGGGCAACAGCTTACAATGGAGACAGTTAGTGGCTAACCACAGGTTAACAACCTCATGTCGTAGCCACCTCATGTCACAGCCTGTCATTACACACTACCTATGGTTAGCCACTAACAGTCTCCATTAACAGCTAGTCACCCTCCCCCAGTCAGATCGTTATCCACTCCTTTATCCAACCGCTCTTCTCACTCTATCCCCACCTTTACTCCTTTTATCTTGCCCCCATCCCCCACACTATCTTCTGCACATAAACGGACTTTTTTTTCTCAGTAACATCTGTTCTGTGGAAGGGACACCAGATCCGAAATGTTAACTCTGATTTCTCATCACAGATGCTGCCAGACCTGCTGAGCTTCTCCAGACCCTCCTGGTTGTTGTTTCTGATTTACATCATCTGCAGTTCTTTTGGTTTTAATTTACCGGGAGTTTGTAATTCAGGTCCAACAGCCTCTGTCCCAGTCTCTGCTGTCTCTCCCACCCCCACCCAGTGACACTGCACCTGCACAGCTCATGGACAGGTGTCGTCTTGCTGGCCACACCCCTCATTCACTCCCATTGGCTGCAGGACCACACAGACTCTCCTCCTATTGGTCTGGAGCTGCCGTTAATCAAGCCGGCGCCGATTGAGAGGTGAGCTCCTCCCTCTCTCTGCTCTGGGATGAGCTTCATCATTCACAGTGAATGGGGCAGTATCACAGAGCACTGGGGCTGGGGGCTATTCAGCCCATTGGAGCTGTCCTCTCTCCCTCTGTAGATGGTGCAAATCTGTCCCAACTACCCCCAAATCTTTCCTTAAAAAGTAAAATTCCAAGTCTGTTTCAAAATACCTGCTGAATCTGTGTCGTTCAGACTGTTCCAGATGCTCAGAACTTACTGAGTAAAATAGTGTTCACATTTTCACCTTGTATTATTTGCCAATTACTTGAACGTAGTTACTAAAAATTGTGACAGGGTTAACAATTCCTCTCTCTCTTTGCAAATTCAAGACCTTGGAACAAAATCGGCACCAGGTCAAAATCACTGCTTCACCTTCTCAGCTCCAAGGATAATTATCTGTGCTTCAGCTAGCTCTGCACAAAAGAGAGGAATGCATCTTAATTTATTAAGATCAAAGAAACAGACCTCCGTCCAATTCGTCCGTGCCAACAAGGAATCCTAAACTAATGGATTCCCATTTACCATCTATTGGCCTGTATCCATCAAAACCCTTCCTATTCATGTACCCAATTGGAAGCCTTTTAAATTTTGTGATTTTTCAGCCTCCACTACTTCATCTGGTAGCCTCTCCAATACACACACCACACTCAGCTTGAAAATGTTGCCAGTTCGATCCCTTTTAAATCTTTGCCCTCTCAACTTAAACCCATGTGCTCTAGTTTTGGACCCACCTAACCTGAGGAAAAAGGATGCCAGCTGCTCACCTTATCCACGCGCCTCGTGATTTTATAAATCTCAATGAAGTCACCTCTCAGCCCCAGCCTATTCAGCCCCTCCCTGTAGCCCAAATCCTCCAATCCTGGTAACGTTTTTGTAAATCTTGTCCAAACCTTTTCAAATTTCACAACATCCTTCCCAGAACAGGGAAATTCAAACTGAAAACAGAATTCCAGAAGTGGCTTAATCAACGTCCTGTCCAGCCACAATATGACGTCCCAGCTTCTGTATTCAATGCATTGACCATTAACGGAGAGCGTTAATGGAGTCCCATTTGCCAGCGGTTCACCCTTATCCCTCTAAAACCTCCCTCTTCAAGTACCCAGTCAGACGCCTTTTAAATGCTGCAATTGTACTAGCCTCCACCCCTTCCTCTGGCAGCTCATTCCATACTTGCAATGCCCTCAACATGAACACGATGCCCCTTAAATCCCCTTTAAATCTTTTCCCTCTCACCTTAAGCCTGTACCCTCTCGTTCTGGAGCCACCGAACTTGGGAAAAAGTCCCTGACTGCTCACCTTATCCATGCCCTTCATGACTTTATAAGATCACCTCTCAGCCTCCAAATCTCCAGGGAAAATAGTCCCAGCCTATTCAGCCTTTCCCAATAGCTCAAATCGTCCAACCCCAGGAAAGTCCTTGCAAATGTTTTCTGAACCCTTTCAAGTTTCTCAACATTATTCCAAGAACAGGGAGATTGGAACTGACAACAGAATTCCAGAAGGGCCTTCATCAGTGCCCTGTCCAGCCACAATATGACATCACAACAGCTGCATTCAATGCATTGACCAATAACGGGGAGCGTACCAAATGCTGCATTCACTCCCCTGCCTACCTGTGACTCTACTTTCAGGGAACTATGAACCTGCACTCCAAGGTCCATTGTTCAGCAATGTTCCCCAGGACTTTACCATTAAGTGCATAAGTCCTGCCCTGATTTGCCTTTCCAAAATATAACAGCTCACATTTATCTAATTTGAACTCAGTCTGCAATTCCTTGCTCCAATGGCCCATCTGATCAAGATCCTGTTGTATTCTGAACTAACCTTCTTCACTGTCCACTACACCTCCAATTTTGGTGTCTTCTGTAAACCTACTGACCATATCTCATATATTCACATACAAGTCATTTATTTAAGGGCCCAATATCCATCCCTGCAGCACACTGCTGCTCACAGGCCTCCAGTCCGCAAAGCAACCCTCAATCATCATCCTCTGTCTCCTACATTCAAGGTAGTTTTGTAATGGCTTGCTCTCCCTGCATTCCATGTGATCTAACCCTGCTAACCAGTCTGCTTTGTGGAACCTTGTTGAATGTCCATATAAACAACATTCACCGCCTGGCTTAATCAATTTTCTTTGTCACTTCAAAACACTCACTCAAGTTAGTGAAACACAATTGTGCATGTACAAAGCCACAGTGACTCTCCCTGATCATTCCTTACCTTTCCAAATAGATGGATATCCTGTCCTTCAGAATCCCTTCCACCAACTTGACTGCCTGACTTCAGGCTCACTGTTCTCTTGTTCCATGGCCCCTCCTTACCACCTTTTTTAAAATAATAGCACCTCACCTGTCACTATCAACGATACAAATACCTCAGGAGAGGCTCAACAATCAGTTCCCTAGATTTCCAGAAAGTTCCAGGATACACCTGATCAGGTTCCAGGGCTTTATCCACCTTGATGTGATTTAAGACATCCAGTCCCACTTCCCCTGTAACATGGACACTTTCAAAGTTATCATTGTTTATTTCTCCAAACTCTCGAGCTTCCATATACTTCTCCAGTAAAAATGACGTGAAATATTTGCATATCTTTCACACCCTCTGTGATTCCATAGACAGCCTTGTTGACCTTTAAGCGGTCCTATTCTCTGGTCCAGTTAATCTTTTGTCTGTGATATATTCGTTTAATCTCTTTGGATTCTATTCCAGGACATCCCAGAAAGGCCTACTTCAAGGACCGTAACTTTCCTCCGACTTGATCAACAATGCCCTCCAACACATACCCTCCACTTCCCGCACCTCCACCTTTACCCCACCCCTCCAGCCACAATAAAGAATACAGCCCTGCGGTCTTCATCTTCCACCCCACTAATCTCCAGATACAGCGCATTAACCTCTTATTTCTGCTACCTAAAGTCAGACCCCACCATAGACATATTTCCCTCCCCACCGCTATCTGCGTTCCACAGAGACCATTCCCTCTGCACCTCCCTTGTTAGGTCCACACCCTCCCACCAACACATGCTCCACACCTTTGACCTTCCCTTACCGCCACGGGAAATGTAAAACGTTCAGCCACACCTCACTGAGCTCTGTCCAGGACCTCAAAACGATCTTTTCACATCAGGCAGAGATTTGCCTGCACATCCCAAAACCTCATATACTGCATCTGGACACTATGGGAAATTTAACATGGTTCATCCAACTAACCTACACATCTTTGGACTGTAGGAGTAAATTTGAATATCCGAAGGAAACCCTCACAAACACTGGGGAGAATGTGCCAACTCCAACACAGACAGTTGCCTGAGGCTGGTATCAAACCCAGGTCTCTGTTGCTGAGGAAGCAGCGCTAACCACTGAGCCACAATACTGTGGGATCTTTGGTGCTGATGTGCTGCCCCACTGATAACTCAGTCACTCACCCTGCCTCATTTCCTAAGAGGCAGTGATGATGGAGTGAAATTATCACTAGACAGTTAATCCAGAGACCCAGATAACGTTCTGGGGACCTGGGTTTGAATCCCATCACGGCAGATTTTGGAAAGTGAATTCAATACATATCTGGAAAAAATAATCTAGTGACGACAAGGAATCCATTGTCAATTGTTGAAAAAACCCATGTGGTTCACTCATGACCTTTAGGGAAGGAAAATGCCATCCTTACCTGGTCTGGTCTGCATGGGACTCCAGACCTATAGCAACGTGGTTGATTCTTAACTGCCCTCTGGGTAAACGCAGCAATAAATGCTGGCCGAGCCAGTGACAGCCTCATCCTGTGAATGAATAAAGGAAACAGGTCAGGTTTTGTTCCTTCTCTAGTAGGTACATCCTACAAACTCAATCAGAAATGTTCTCGTACACACTGAACAAATACATTTCCATCCAAGCCCTTAACACTACAGCACTCCGAGGCCATGTTGGTAAAGTTAAAACCCCTTATCATTGCAACTATATTTTTACAGATAACTGAGGTCTGCCGGTAAAATTGTGTCTCAATTCCCCGCTGACTATTGGGAGAGAGTCTATAATACAATCCCAGTAAGATGGTCATCCCTTTCTTATTTCTCAGTACCACCCAAATAACTTGCCTGGATGTACTCCCAGGAATATCCTCCCGAAGCCCAGCCATAATGTTATCCCTAATCAAAAACACCTCTCCCCCTGCTCTGTTGTCCCCTTGCAATAGCATCTATACCCTGGAACATTAAGCTGCTAGTCCTATCCATCCCTGAGTGCTGCCTCTGTAATTGCTGTAATATCCCAGTCACATGTTCAAAACTATACCCTGAGCCCACCTGCCTGACCTGTCAGGTCTCTTGCACTGAAATAAATGCAGTGTAACTGGTCCGTCCCACCTCATTCTGTAGCTTGCTCTTGCCTGCCTTGACAGTCTGATCTGGTGAACAGTACCAGCCTCAGACTCACCTCTTTTCTCACTATCTCTTTAGGATTACCCCGACTCCCTCACTGGTTTAATGCCTCCCGAGTGGCACTAGCAAATCTCCCTGCTCCTCAGGACCCCATGCTTTCCCCTTCCTATGTCATTGGTACCAATGTACAATGTCCTCCCACTGGTTATTTTCCCCTTTGAGAATGTTCTGCTCCCTCTGAGAGACATCCTTGACACTGGCACCAGGGCAGCACCACCCCATTCTGATCTCTCACTGTCAGCTGCAGAAACGGCAGACTGCGCCCCTGACGAGAGAGTCCCCTATCACCATCGATCGTGTGGAACTGGATACACCTCACATTATGTTAGAAGCCAGTCTCAGTACCAGTAACTTGGCTGTCAGTGCTACTTTCCCCTGAAAGTCTATTACCACCTACATTTTCCAAAACAGTACACTTGTCGGAGATGGGGATAGCCACAGGAGACTCCTGCAGTACCTACCTACCCCTCCTAGCTTTTCTGGAGGTAACCCACCTACCTGACTGTATCTGCAGTATCCTGAGACTGCCGCCTATCACACTCCCCGGCTCCTGTCAATTCCTCACTGCCTTTAATCACTCCTCCACCAATCCATGTGATCCAATAGGATTTGCAATCACACTTTTTGCAGACAAATCATCAGGTTCATTGAAACTCTCCCTAATCTTCCGCACCCGACAGGAACAGTAGGCCACTCTACAACAGGCCATCTCTCCGCCTTAACAACCTACAGACCAAGACAAAGGCACAGTCTTATTGCTCGAAAAATACTGCCCGAGAATAACTTATTGCTTACGTTTTATATCTTAAACATTTAATCAAGAGACCGTAAGACATTAAAAAGAAATCCTCACCTGACTCATGATTGTAGATTTAATAAAATAAAACTGACTAAGATTGATGTTTGAAGAGACTGAAACTCACTGAGCTGATCCCTGGCTCTGAGTACTTCCAAGGGTGAGGTCTCTCTGAGGGCAGCTGTGAAATGTCACTGTTTCTCTTCTCTGCCCACTCCATTTCCAGAGAGGTTTTTAACTTCACAGCAAGTCAGCTCAGAGAGGTCACTGCTTGGTTTTATTCACTGGAGGGTGCCTTTGCTGCCCAGACCAGTATTTATTGGCCACCTTTACTTGTCTTGGAGAAAGTGGTGGTTAACCGCCTCCCTGAAATGCTGCAGTCCATGTACACCACAGTGATGTTTGGACAACAATCCCCCTCTGGCCCCACCACCCTCCCTGTCTCTGTAATCCCCCTCCAGCTTCACCACCCTCCCTGTCTCTGTAATCCCTCTCCGGCTTCACCACCCTCCCTGTCTCTGTAATCCCCCTCCGGCTTCACCACCCTCCCTGTCTCTGTAATCCCCCTCCGGCTTCACCACCCTCCCTGTCTCTGTAATCCCCCTCCGGCTTCACCACCCTCCCTGTCTCTGTAATCCCCCTCCGTCCCCACCACCCTCCCTGTCTCTGTAATCCCCCTCCGTCCCCACAACCCTCCCTGTCTCTGTAATCCCCCTCCGGCTTCACCACCCTCCCTGTCTCTGTAATCCCCCTCCAGCCCCACAACCCTCCCTGTCTCTGTAATCCCCCTCCGTCCCCACCACCCTCCCTGTCTCTGTAATCCCCCTCCAGCCCCACAACTCTCCCTGTCTCTGTAATCCCCCTCTGGCTTCAGAAATTACATGTCCGTGGCATAAGATTTTTATTTGGATTCGTTTTTGTTTAATAAACCACCTCCCCCCTCCACAAAAAAGTGACATATTTCACCACCAAACAAATTTCTGTTGATTGACCTTTTGGAGAGGCCGACACATGGACACCGCAGTATTTTATCTCACATTGTACACGTAGAATGATGGAACTTGCTTTTAAATATTGCTAAAAAAGGAAGGCAATGGCTTAATGGTATTCCTGCCAGATGATTGAAATGTACAGTGTTCCGAGGATTAGGGTTAGAATCCCAACATGGCTGATGGCAGCATCGGAATCCAATACAATCTCGAATGAAAAGGCGAATGATGACCATGAAACTATTGTCAATTGTTAGAAAACCCAACTGGTTCACTCATGTCCTGTCGGGAAGGAAACTGTCATCCTCACCTGGTCTGGCCTACATGTGACTCCAGACCCACAGCAATGTGGTTAACTCTCAACTGCCCTCAGGAAAAATACATTAAAAACTGTTAACAAATACCCCGCAGGTATCACTTAAAAACTGGCTGTTCCCAATGGGACCATGTGAATTTCTGAACGGCCTGAACTAAAACGGAGTTTCAGCTTCACCTTCTCCCCGTCTCCCCTCACTCTGTTTACACCCAACTCCAGAACACTCTCATTGAGCCAAGCAGCCCTCACAGTGCAGCCCTGTCATTTTCATTGCCTGCTCACACCTACACTGCCCTCAGCCTCCTGTACTGTTCCAGTGTATCTCAATGGGAGCTCAGGGACAGCATCTCATCTTTCAGTTCAGCCCTTTGTAACCCCAGAGTCAACATGGACCTCAGCAGTTTCTGAATGAACAGACAGTTGTCAGAAGCTGAAACATCCCACCTGAAAAGGTACTGGAATTTGAGTCTAAAAGGAGTTTTAATGGGAAGTTTGCAGGTAATTGAAAATATGAAGTTTACAGGTTAACATCATGAAGTGGGTGATTGGGTCTAAATCTGAGAGTTCTTACAAAGAGACGAGGTGAAATTTGGATAAATCTGTGCTCCCTCTCAGGCCAATATCTCCTTCCTCAGCTGCATGGCCCAGAACAGAGCACACACCCAAAGGGTGATCCAAACATGAATTTGTACATCTTTCTGCTTAACAAAAATATTGGAGATATTTTCCCACAAACAGAACTGACAAACCTTTCTCCTTCCACAGTTAAATGCCAATGATATTCAGATCCTGATGACTCCATTGACTGTAAAAACTTACTTTTGAGATCCCAACCTCAATTATTCTGATTTACTATCCTATGAAATAAATTGACAAAACAAAACAGAATATAAAGACATACCTTTCTCTTGGTTTGTGCTTGATGTGTAAATGCCTCTCCTAAAATCACATGCCCCCCCCCTCCCTCTCCCCCATCCGAGGAAGAGGACATGTCCATGCCCCTCACTGTATCTTGCCCCCAATAAAGATGGAGCCCATATCCCAGGACCTATCACCGCCTGAGGGCTGCAGCCATTTTCCCATCTGCTGCAAACGCGGGATTAAGAGTTTCTAATTCAGACTAACGACCCGTACAGAGTGTAATTAAAACTTCCCAGTCTGAAGTGACTCATTACCTCTGTCTCTGAGGCCACTCTCCCCTTCCCTGTTTGCCTCTCCCACATTCACCAACGGCCGAGTCACGTGACACTGCACAGGCGGAGTTACTGGTGACGTGTCATCCCACTGGCCACGCCCCTCATTCACTCCAATTGTTTGGATGACCAGCTGGTTCCACTTCGTCCACCAGTCCCACCTCCTTTTCCTATTGGTGGAAAGCTGCCATTAATCAGCTGGACCCCATTGTGAGGTCAGTGGTGGGATCCTCCCCCTGCCTGAATCAAACCCGGAAGGTGGATGGATGGGGTCAATCAGGAACAACAAGCAGGAGGTGCTGGGAAAGCTCAGCAGGTCTGGCAGCATCTGGGAACAGGAATCTGTCCAGTGGCCCTTCCTCAGAACCGATGGGAGCTGGGAAAATTAGAATCCTGACAGCGTGGAAACAGGCTATTCGGCCCTAAAAGTCCACAGCGTCCCTCCGAATGGTATCCCACCCAGACCCATTCCCCTACCCTATTACTGTATATTCCTCCTGACTAATGTACCTAACCTACACATCCCTGAGCATTATGGGAAATTTAGCTTGGCCAATTCAACTAACCTGCAGATCTTTATACTGCAGGAGATAGGGGTTAAAGAGTAAATAATAGGTAGGGACAGAACCCAGAGAGAGACCGGAACATTTGGAAAGACAAAGGAGTGGATTACGATCTGGCTGGGAGGGTGCATAGCTGTTAATGGAGGGGACAGGAACCTGTGTCTGGCAGCATCTCAGTGGAGGTGGCGGAAATGGCGACTGATGATCGACGTTCTGCTGCAAAAATAGACCCCGAGCTTCCAGCTGCCTGTCACTATAACACACCTGGCCAACACCTCTGTCTCATGCTTACTGCAGTGTTCCAGTGAAGCCAGAACATACCAAAATACCAAATATTTCAAGGACTGCAATTTCCCCTCCCATGTGGTCAATACCATCCAATGTATCTCCTCCACTTCCTGCACCTCGGCCTTTGAAACCCACACCTCCAACTGCAACAAGGATAGAACACCCCGCAAGCACCCCCCACCCACCCCAAGTCCTTACCTTCCACCCAGATACAACACATCAGCTTCTGCCATTCCCACAAGCTACAATCAGACCGCACCACCAGATTCTGAAGGGGTTTGACAGAATAAATACTGATGTGTCTGAGGGTAAATACTGAGGGGGGAGTCTGAAACCAGATTCTGAGCCAGTCACAGAATCAAGGGTTCTGTTTCGGATTCATCACGTTTAAGGCAACACAGACACGGGTAAGGGGTTTCAGTAGCAATGGAGCTGGGTGAGGAGGGGACAAACAACGTTTAAGAGATTGGAATTCCTGGTGTTTGGGATTGTGTAAACGTCTAATCAGAAGGTCAGCTTCGCGTCAGAAACAACTGCAATATTGTGAAGAGTGAACTGCAATATTGTGAAGAGTGTAGTTCTGCTGTATAGTTCTCAGTGAGAGGGAGGGGCTCAGCAGTAAGGGAAAGGAATTGGTCAGGCAACGGGTTTAACCATGACAATGTTTCATTGGAGGAAACTGCACCTAATCGAGTAGTGGGAATGTGGTTAGCAGCTTGATAACTGAGAAACAGTGGAGTAATGGAGAGGGATGACGGGGAGGGAGAGCTGGGCATTGTCAGTGTACATGTGAAACCCAACATGGTGCTTTTGCACAATGTCACCTCCTGTCAGTATGTAGAGGAGATACAAGAGGGGCCAAGGATAGATCCATGAGGGACACCAAATGCAAGGAATTCAGAAAGGAAAGGGAGAGTGGAGATGGAGCAGGATTTTTCAACAACCATGAGGTCAAATATTAGTTTTTCACAGAATGGGAGAGAAGGACATAACCAGAAAAGACAGAACAAGGAACAATATCTGTGAATCGGTGACGGAGACTGATGAGGAGGGGGAGAAAAGAGAGTTGGAAACTCTATGGTTTACTGAGATGAGGGTAAAAGGGTCAAGATGAGCTCTGATAAGGCTTGACCGGGATTGGAGAAAGTTTGGACAAAATCCGGGAACACCACGTGAGGCAGTTTGACTCAGTGGGAGGGAGGGAAGCAGCAGATCGGATTGTCTCAGTCTTAGTGACAGAGAAACTCCATGTGCTCCAAACTCTTGTTGTTGGAGAGAAGGATGGAGGAGACAGGATGATGGACAGTGTTTCACAAAGAAACAAAACCTGGGTAAGTGATATTTAAAGTGAGTGAACAAACCGAATGTATTTAACTTTTACCCAAAATATTAAAACCAATGACAGAAATCCTGGTTCGAATCCCAACTTGGCAGATGGTGGAATCTGAATTCAAGAAAAAATAACTGGAATTAGGAATCTCCTAATCTCCATGGAACCATTGTCAATGGTGGAAAAATATCCTGCCAACCCGACAGTGGCCCAGCCAGCTACTCACTGTATGAATCACTGCAAAGTCTCAACAAAGGAATGAAACTGGATGGACCACTCAGCATCTGACAAGGCAGCAGAAAATACAACCACAGAATCAGCCCTTTCGATGGTGCAACGTCCTCCAGACTAACATCTGGAGTTTGGTGTCAAAATGTGCAGAGCTGTCTCACAGACCAATCAAGGAACAGCCTGACATACTCATACTCATGGAATCAACTCTTACAGACAATGTTGAAAATGTGTTGCTGGAAAAGCGCAGCAGGTCAGACAGCATCAAAGGAGCAGGAGAATCGACGTTTCGGGCATGAGCCCTTCTTCAGGAGCCCTTTTACAGACAATGACCAGATACCACCATCACCATCCCTAGATATCGAGAGTGTGGTGATGGAAAAGCACAACAGGTCAGGCAGCATCCGAGGAGCAGGAGAATCGACGTTTCGAGCCTAAGCCCTTCATCAGCCTGACCTGCTGTGCTTTTCCAGCACCACACTCTCCACTCTGATCTCCAGCATCTGCAGTCTTCACTTTCTCCTGAAATGTCTGGATATGTCCTGTCCCACCAGCAGGACAGACCAGGCAGAGGTGGTGGCACAGACAGGGAGGATTTGCCCTCTGAGTACTCAGCATTGACTCCGGACACCAGGAAGTCTCATGGCTCCTGCTGATTACCACGCTCCGTCCTCCCTTGGCTGATGAATCACTTCTCCTTCATGTTGAACAACATTTGGAGGAAGCACTGAGGAAGTAAAATGGTGTCAAACGTACTCTGGGTACAGGATTTCAATGTCCACAATCGAGACTAGCTCTGCAACAGAATTACTGACTGAGCTGGTCAGGTCCTAAAGGATATAGCTGCTCAACTGAGTCTGCAGTGGGTGGTGAGGGAACCAACAACAGGGAAAAACATACTTGATCTCATTGTTATGAACTGACCAGCTACAGATACATCTGTCCATGACAGTATCGGTACGAGCGACCATTGCACATTCTTTTTGGAGACACAAGTCTTGGCTTAAAGTTGAGAAAAACTTCCATTGTGTTGAGTGACACTATCACCGTTCTAAATGGGACAGACTTTGATGAGATGTAGGAACGTAAATTGGATCTCCCTGAGGCACTGTGGGACATCAACAACAGCAGAACTGTACTCCAGCACAATCTGTAATCTCATGGGTTTGTAAATCCTGCTCTCACCCATCACAACGGACAGTAAAGGAGGGCATGCCCAGAGCAGCACCAGGCATAACTAAAAATGAAGTGCCAACCTGGTGAAGCTACCAAACAGAACCATCTGCATATCACACAGCATCAGCACCAAGCAACAGAGCTAAGTGATCCCACAACCAATGGATCAGATCAGAGCTCTGCAGTTCTGCCACACCCAGTTGTAAACGGTGATGGACAATAAAACAACTCACTGCAGGAAGCATCACAGATATCCCCACCCTTACTGATGGATGGGCCTCACACATCCATGCACCAGATAAGTCAACAGCATTTGCAGCCAGAAGTGGGATGCTCCATCTCAGCCTTCTCCAGTGGTTTCCAACATCACAGATGTGAGTTTTAAGCCAGTTTCATTCAGTTTGAATAACATCAAGAAGTGGTTAAGTAGTGCAAAGGCTACCGGCCCTGCCAATATCCTGGCAATAATACTAATGGCTTGTGCTCCAGAACTTGCCACCCGCCAAGCCAAGTACCACTCCAGCACTGGCATCTACTGACATTGTGGAACATTGCCCAGGCATGTTCAACAGAAAACACAGGGCAATCCAACCAAGCCAATTTCCCTCTGTCAGTCCACACTCGATCAGCAGTAAAGTGATGGAAGATGTCACCAACAGAGCTACCAAGCAGCAGCTGCTCAGCAACAGCCAGCTGAGTGACACTCATTTCAGGCTCCACCATGGCCACTCAGCTCCCGATTGTGTTACTGCCTGATTCACAACCTGACAACCAGCTGAATCCCAGAGGTGTGGTGAGGTGAGGGGGACAAGACCACTATTTCGAGCTGATTCTAACATTGTATTAGCTCATATACTCTCATCCACCTTGTGTTATCTCCAGACTTCCTTATACAAACACATTCCTGGCCAACTTCCCACATTCAACCTCCCTGTTATCTCAAGAAAAACCAGATCTCTGCCCAAGTACTTCCTCGTACCAAAACTTGTTGATCCATCAAAAGGCTGCTATTCATAATCAACAACATAGAGCCACAGAGATGTACAGCATGGAAACAGACATTTCGACCCAACCTGTCCATGCCGAACAGATATCCCAACCCAATCTAGTCTCACCTGCCAGCATCCGGCCCACATCCCTCAATTTAAAATTCTCACCCTTGATGTAATTCCTGGTTGTGACCATCCCTAGCTCGCTGTATCTCACACCCTTTGAGACCTCGACAACCCATTCTGTTCGAGACTCCCAATGATCTGTTAATTCATTACCTCACCTGTGTGGCTGCTTTTACAGTTGCCAAAGCAACAAGGTCTGAAATTCGCAGCCAAAACCTCACAGGTCTGCTTTCCTCCTTTAAGACATTCCTCAAAACCTACTTCTGTGGCCTTGTCTAAAGTTCCCAATAATATTTTTGTGAAATTATAAGCATGATGATAAAACTACAAACTGTTCCTGATTTGGACATTATCTTCAAATCATCGCTGTTGCTGTAATGAATAATCTGTAATGTCTCTTACCCAACCACATTGTGGGAGCACCTTCACCACACAAACTGCAGCTGTACAAGAAAGTCGAGCATCACCCTCTCCACAGGCAACAGGGCTTTGGCATTAATCACTGGGATCTGTGGAAGGAGAAACACAGTTGATGTTTCAGGGAGTGCAAAACGGATTACAGGGAACGAAAATGATGCAGAATTTATAGTCAGAAACGGAAGGAAAATACACTTGCTCATCGGAAAAAAAGAATTCTTGACTGTCAAAAATTTTCCAGAAAAAAAATTAATGAGCAGCACACGGTCAGGGGCTGGGCGGCAGTGAAAAATTAATGTATAAAAATGTCTGTAAAAGTAATAGTAAAATACACCCATTGTTCGAGACTGAGGAAGCTAGACATTAACAAAGTGGTCATGAGGGAGCCCAGAGATGAAGCAGAACAGTATAAGCTGTTATGATCCCACAGTCATAGAGATGTATAGCGCCGACACAGACTCTTCGGTCTAACTCATCCATGACAACCAGGTATCCGAACCTAATCTATTCCCATTTGCCAGCACTTGGCCCATATCCCTGTAAACGCTTACTCATCATGTCATGTGTCTATTTAGACGCCTTTAACAAGTTTTATCTGTACTAGCCTCCACCACTTCCTCTGGCAGCTCATTCCACCCACTGCAGGAGAGTTGTCCTTTAGGCCCCTTTGAAATTTTATCCGTTCATCCTAAAGCAATGCCTGTACTTCTGGACACCATCACTCCAAGGAAAACACCTTGTTCATTTACTCCATTCATGCCCCTCTTGATAGTATAAACCTCCATAACATCACAGCTCAGCCTATTGCACTCCAGGGAAAACAGCCCAGCCTCCAACCTCAAATCCTCCAACACTAACAACATTCTTGGAAGTCTTTTTTGAAACCTTTCAAGTTTCACAGCACCCTTCTGATAGGAGGCAGGCCAGAACTGCACACAATATTCCAAACGTGGCCTAACGAATGCCCTGTACAGCAACATGACCTCCCACATCCTGTACTCAATGCTCGAACCAATAAAGGAATATAAACTGAACACCTTCTTCACCATCCTATCTGCCTGCAACTTGACTTGCAAGAAACTATGAACCTGCAGTCCAAGGTCTCTTTGTTCCGCAAACGTCTCCAGGGCCTGGCCATTCAGTGTATAAGTCCTGCACTGATTTGCTTTTCCAAAATGCAGCACCTCACATTTATCTAAATTAAACCCCATCTGATCAATATCTCATTGTAATCTGAGGTAACCTTCTTCATTATCCACAATACCTCCAATTTTGTATGACCTGCAAACTCATTTCCGATACCAAATCATTTAAATGAATGACAAAACAAATCCAGAAATAAACATCCATTTCTCTGAGTTTGAATGTGCTCTGTAAATCCTGCCCAATGACTCTGTACCACAGAAAGGCTGCACATGCACCTGGCAGCGCCTTGCCCCCTACAAAGCTGGCAGTTCCGCATGTATCCAGTGAATTCTTGCCCCGAATAAAGATGGTGACGCGTACACATACCTGCAGCCACACTGAGGCAATTCCCCATTTACTGAAAACACGAGACTGGGACGTTACAAAATATGTGTTTTCCGATGCGCACATTGTGTTTGTAAAACCTCTCCACTCACACAGAACCTCTCTCACCTCCTGCGGTTCCACAGACAGCCTTGATTTTTGCAGGTACCTATTCTCTGCCTGGTTACTCGTTTGTCCTTAGTGTGTTTGTACAATCACTTTGGATTCTCCTTAAACCTATTTCCGAAAGCTATCTCATATCCCCTTTTTGCCCTCCTGGTTTACCTCGAGTATACTCCTACTGCCCCTATACTCCTCTAGGGATTCTCACAAACACAGCTCTCTGTTCCTGCCAAATGCCTCCTTCATTTTCCTGACCAGGCCCTCAATTTCTTTCGACAGGCAGCATTCCCTACACCTACCAGCCTTGGCCTTAACAGGAACATACTGTCTATATACTCTCATTGTCGCAGGCCTGTGGAGGCAATAGCAGATGAGGACAGAGAAACAATCATTCCCAGTAAAGAGGCAATGTTGGGAAAGATAACAGCCTCAAGGTAGCTGGGTCTCCTGGCCCTGATGGAATGCATCCCAGGGACTAAAGGAGATGGGGGTGGGGTGGGGGGGGGGGGGGAAGAATAACAAACTCGTGATAATTGACTAAAATTTGTTGGATTCTGGGATGGTTTGGACAGACTGGAAGCTGCAAATTGGTGCCACTATTTTTCAAAAAGGACCTGTTAGCTTAACTTCTGCAGTGGAGAAAATGCTTGAATCTCTCAAGGAAGTAGTGGTGAGATATCTGGGTAGAAATTGTCTCATTTTTGCAGACACAACATGGATTCATGAAAGGCAGGTCACGTTTAATGGATTTACTGGAATTATTTGAGGATACAATGAGCGCCTTGGACAAGGGGGAACCGGTGGATGTGGTGTACCTGGATTTCCAGAAGGTATTCGATACGTTGCCACACAAAAGGCTGCTGTATAAGGTAAAGATGCACAGCATTATGGGTAATTATCATTGATACAGGATCGGTTCACCAACATAATAAATAATGGGGATAAATGGGTGTTTGGATTAGTGTTGACACTACAACTGTTTGCAATTTACACAAATGTTTTGGAATTGAGGACCAAGTGTACGGTGTCAGAGTTCACATTTGATACAAAGATGAGTAAAGCAATGTCTGCAGAGTCCATTGCAAGTCTGCACAGGGATACAGATCAATTAAGAGAATGGGTAAGGATCTGGCAAATGGAGGACAATGTTGAGAAACGTGAGGTCATCCATTTGGGTCGGACTAACAACAAACTGGATGATGAATGATGAAAACATGCAGCAGGCTGCTGTGCAGAGGGAGCTGGGTGTCCTTGTGTATGAATCACAGGAAGCTGGTTTGCAGGTACAGCAGGTAATTAAGGCAGTGAAGGGAATATTGTCCTTCATTGCCAGAGGGATGGTTATGCTGCAGCTGTACAGGGGGCTGGGGAGGCCACACCTGGAGTACTGTGTACAGGTTTGATCCCCTTACATTAGCAAGGATGTACTGGCACTAGAGGGAGTGCAGAGGAGGGTCACTAGTTTGAGTTGGGAGTTGAGAGGGTTGGTGTACGTGGAGAGATTGAGAAAACTGGTTCTATAGTCGTTGTAATTTAGAAGAATGGGACGTTGGATAGGAAACAAATAAAATTGAGGGGAGGAGATAAGACAGAAGCAGGGAGGCTATTTCCACTGGGGACGGGTCCAACTCCAGAGCCTCAAAATAAGGGGGAGCAGATTTAGGACTGAGATCAGGAGGAGCTTCTTCAGCTAAAGGGTTGTGAATCTGTGGCGTTCCCTGCTGACTGCAGCATTTGAATGCCTTTCAGGCAAAATGTAGATTTGTGAACAGGAAAGGAATTAAGGGTTATGGTGGGAGATCGGGAACGTGGAGCTGAGGCCATGAAAAGATCAGCCCTGATCTTATTGAATGGTAGAGCAGGCTGGAGGGGCCAGGTGAAAGTTCTTGCCTCGTGCCATCAAAATCAGCCTTTGTCCAATTCAGAACCTTAACATGTAGATCTGGTCTGTTATTTTCTGTAACTATTTTAAAACTAGTAGAATTATCAGAGAATCCCAACAGTGTGGAAGCAGGTCATTCAGCCCATCACACTGATACTGACCCTGAGAGCCTCCTCACCTCCCCCAGTAACATTGCATTTCCCAGGGCCACCCAACCTACACATGCCTGAACATTACGGACAATTCAGCCTGAACAATCCACCCAACCTGCACATCCCTGAACACTGTGGACAATTCAACCTGGATAATCCAACCTATCCTGCACATCTTTGGACTGTGGGAGGAAACCAGAGAACCCAGACAAAATCCATGCAGAATACCCCAATAAGGTGGTCATCCCTTTCTTATTTCCCAGTTCCAACGAAATAACTTCAATGGGCGTACTCCCAGCAATATCTTCCCTAAGCAAAAACATAATGCTATCCTGAATCAAAAATGCTACTCCCCCTCCTCTCTTGTCCCCCTTTCTATTCTTCCTATAGCATCTATACCCTGGAACATTAAGCTGCCAGTCCTATCCATCCCTGAGTGATACCTCTGTAGTTGCTATAATATCCCAGTGCCATGTTCAAAACCATACCCTGAGCTCATCTACCTTCCGTGTCAGGCTACGTGCATGGAGGTAAATGCAGTGCAACTGCTCAGTCCGACTTCATTCTGTGCCTTGCCCTTGCCTGCCTTGACTATTTGACTTCTGAACTGTACCAGTCTCAGACATACTCTTTCCTCACTATCTTATTGGGTTTACACCCACTCCCTCACTGGTTTAATGCCTCCCGAGTATCACTAATATCTCCCTGTCTGGATGTTAACACCTTCCAATTCAGGTACAATCCATCCTTCTTATGCAGGTCAACTCTACTCCAGAGGAGATCACAATGATCCAAAGAAAATGTGAATCCTTTTCCCCTGCACCAGCTCCTCAGCCACTCATCCAGCATCTCCTCCTCCTCTGTAATATGGACATTTTTCAAGATGTCACCATTTATTTCCCCACATTCTATATCTCCCATGTACTTCTTCACAGTAAACACTGATGCAAAACACTGGTTTCCTATCTCGCCCATCGCCTGCAGCTCCACACAATGGCTGTCTTGCTGATCTTGGAGGGTCTCTATTTTCACCCTTGATAGCCTTTTTTTTCTTCATGTATTTATAGAAGCCCTTCGGATTATTCTTAAACCTATTCGCCAAAGCTATCTCACGTCCCTTTTTTGCCTCCTGATCTCCCTCTTAATTATACCCCTACTGCCTTTATACTAAATTTTTTTGGATTGGAATAAATGCAAAATATAGCATCCTGACAAAACAGACGAGGGCAGGACTTACTCTCAATAAAGGTAGGGCCTTGAGTAGTGATATGGGAACAAAGAGATCGAGGGCTTCACGTCTTTGAAGTTTGTGTTACATGTAGACAGGGTGGTTAATAAGGTGCTAAGCACACTTACCTTTATTGTTCAGACCTTGGAGTACAGGAGTTGGGACGTTATGTTGAGGATATACAGGTCGTTGGGGAGGCCTCTTCTGGAAGACTCTGTCCAGCTCTGGTTGTGCTGTTATAGGAAGGAGATTATTAAATTGGAGCAGGTTCAGAAGAGATTTACCAGCATGTTGCCATGAATGGAGGGATTGTGTTCTAAGGAGAGGCTGGATAGGCTGGGAATTTTTTCACTGGCATGCACGAGGTTGAGGCGTGAGCTTATTAGAGGTTTATAAAATTAGAAAGAGTGTAGACAGGGTGAATAGCCGGGGGAGAGGGGGATTCAAAACTCGGGTGCATTCATTTTGAGAAGAAATGAGAAAGATTTGAGAAAATACATGAAGGTTTTAATAAAAAAGATACACGTGTGGAATGAACTTCCAGAGGAAGTGGTAGCTGTGAATACAATTACAATATTGAAAAGACATTCAGATAAGTACATAAATAGGAAATATTTGGATGGATGTGGACCAAGCGGAGGCAGGTACAATTAGTTCAGTTTGGAATTATGGTCGGCATGGACTGGTTGGACCACAGGGCCTGTTTCCTTGCTGTATAACATTATGACTCTAATCCTCACGATCCCTAAATTCCTCCATCCTCAACTCGCCTGATCAATGTCACCTAAACCATCCTCACAACTCTTCCTTATTTATATAATTCCTCACTAGCCACAGAACGCTCCCTATCTCACGTCCTCCAGTTTCTCAAATCTCTGCGATATGTGCCTTTCTTTAGTTCCAACCTTGAGGATGCCCTCATTCACTCCGATTGGTTGGAGGACAAACTCATACGACCTGGTCCTCCAGTACTGCCCTCTGGCCCTATTGGCCTGCGCTGACATCACTCACCTCACAATGGGCCCCGGATGATTGGTGGGATCCTCCCTCTCTCTGCTCTGGGATAAGCTTCATCATTCACAGTCAATGGGGCAGTGTCACAGAGCACTGGGGCTGGGGGCTATTCAGCCCATTGGGGCTGTACTCTCTCCCTCTAGAAATGCTGCAAATCCGTCCCAATTCCCTTCCCATTTGCCCATAGCACCCCAAATCTTCCCTTAAAAGGTAAAATTCCAAATCTGTTTATGAATAATTGCTGAGTCTGTCCAGCTGCCGTTCAGACTATTCCAGATGCTCAGAACTTACTGAAGAACATAATGTTCACATATTCACTTATTATTTGCCAATTACCTGAAAATAGTTACTAAAATTGTGACATTGTTAACAATTCCCCTCTCTCTGCAAATTAAATATCTTAGAAACAAATTTGCAGCTGATCAAAATCACTGCTTAACCTTCTCAGCTTCAAGAACAATTATCTGTGCTTCTGCTAGCTCTCCACAAAAGAGGAACACATCTTATTTTCATTTATTAGTGTCATAGAGATGTACAGCACAGAAACAGACCTTTGGTCCAATTTGTCCATGCCAACTAGGAATCCTCAACAACTGGAGCCCCATTTGCCAGTAATTGGTCCGTATCACTTGAAACCCTTCCTGTCCATGTACCCAATCAGATGCCTTTCAAATGTTGTAATTGTATCAGCCTCCACTACTTCATCTGGCAGCTCATTCCACACACACACCACACACAGCTTGAAAACTTTGCCCCTTAGATCCGTTTTAAATCTTTGCCCTCTCAACTTAAGCCCATGCGATTGTTTTGAACCCACCTAACTGGGGGGAAAAGACCCTGGCTGTTCACCGTATCCATGCCCCTCATGATTTTATAAATCCCCATGAAGTCACCTCTCAGTCTTTGACTCTCCAGGGAAATTAACCCTGGCCTATTCAGCCTCTCCCTGTAGCCCAAATCCTCCAATCCTAGCAAAGTCTTTGTAAATCTTGTCTGAACTCTTTCAAGATTCACAACATCCTTCCCAGAACAGGGGATTTCGAACTTAAAACATAATTCCTGAAATGGCTTAATCAATGTCCTGTCCAGCCACAATTTGACATCCCAGCTTCTGTACTCAATGCACTGACCAATCAATATAAGCATACCAAACCCCACCTTCACTAGCCTGCCTATCTATGACTGTACTTTCAAGAAACAATGAACCTGCACTCCATGGTCTCTATGTTCAGCAACATTCCCAAGGACTTTACCATTAAGTGTATAAGTCCTGCCCTGATTTGCCTTTCCAAAATTCAACAGCTTACATTTGTCTAAATTGAACCCAGTCTGCCATTCCTCGCCCCAATGGCCCATCTGGTCAAGATCCTGTTGTATTCTGAACTAACCTGCTTCACTGTCCACTACACCTCCAATTTTGGTGTCTTCTGTAAACCTACTGACCATATCTCATATTCACATCCAAGTCAATTATTTGAGGACCCAATATCCATTCCTGCAACACGCTGCTGCTCACAGGCCTCCAGTCCACAAATCAACCCTCTGCACCACCCTCTGCCTCCTACCTTCAAGCCAGTTTTGTATCCAAATGGCTAGTTCTCTCAACATTTCACGTTATCTAACCTTGCTAACCAGTCTGCTTTGTGGAACATCGTTCAGTGTCCATACAGACAACATTCACAATCTGCCTTCATCAATCATCTTTGTCACATCTTCAAAAAAAATTCTCAATCAAGTTAGAGAGAGAATTTCCCACACACAAAGCCATGCTATCTATCCCTAACCATTCCTCGTCTTTCCAAATACATGTAAATCCTGTCCCTCAGAATCCATTCCAACAACTTGCCTGCCACTGACTTCAGGCTCACTGTTTTCTTGTTCCCTGGCCTTTCCTTACCACCTTTTTAAATAATGGCACATGCCTTCCAGCACCTCACCTGTCACCAATGACAATATAAACATCTCAGGGAGGGGCACTGCTATCACATTCCTAGCTTTCCACAAATGTCTGGGATACACCTTAACAGGTCCCAGGGATTTATCCACCTCGATATGATTCAACACATCCAGTACTACCTCCTCTGTAATATGGTCAGGAGCCGGGCAGCAGTGGACAATTCATTTACTGAAAGGTCTGTGAACATAATAGTAAAATACTAAACAGAGCAAAAATACACTCAGAGACTGAGGAAGCTAGATAGTGAACAAGTGGACATCAAGGTGCTCAGAGGCGAATCGGAGCAGTTTTATGATCCCACAGTCAGATGTCTAGCACCGAAACAGACTCTTCAGTACAACCCATCTATGCCAACCAAATATTCGAACCGAATCTTTTCCCATTTGCCAGCACTTGGCCGGCATCCCTCTGAACTCTTCCTATTCAACTGCCTTTGAAATGTTACAATTTTTGTTGCCCTTTAGGTCCCTGTTGAATTTTCCCCTCTCACCCTTAACCTATATCCTCTAGTTCTGGGCTCCACCACCCCAGGGTAAACACCTTGTCTATTTACGCTATCCATGCCCCTCACGATTATATAAATCTCTTCAAAATTACACCTCAGCCTATGACACTCCAGGGAAAATGGCCCCAGTCCCTATTATGCCTCTCCCTGCAACTCAAATCCTCCAACCCTGGCAACATCCTTGAAAATCAATTCTCAAACCTTTCAAGTTTCAGTGCTTCCTTCTGATAATAGGGAGACCAGAATTGCACACAATATTCCAAAAGTGGCCTAACCAATGTCCTGTCCAGCTCCTGTACTCAACGCTCTGACCAACAAAGGGAAGCATACCAAATGCCTTCTTCACTGTCTTATCGACCTGTGACTCTACTTTCAAGGAACTGTGAACCTGCATTCCAAGGTCTCTTTGTTCAGCAAGACTCTCCAAGACCTTACAATTCAGTGTGTGAGTCCTGCTCGGATTTGCTTTTCTAAAATGCAGCACCTCACATTTATCTAAATTAAACCCTATCTGCCACTCCCCAGCCCATTGGCCCATCTGATCAATATCCCATTGTATTCTGAGACAACCTTTATCACTGACCACAATACCAACAATTTTGGTGTCACCAGCAATCTTACTAACGGTACCGCCTCTATTCACATCCAAATCATTTAAACGAATGACGAAAAAAATCCAGAGAAAAAATATCCATTTCTCTGGGTTTGAATGTGCTCTGTGCAAATCCTGCCCCATTACTCTCTATCAGGGAGAGCATGCACATACACCCCTCTGAACTTTGCCCCCTACAAAGATGGCGGATGTCCAGTGAATCGTTGCCCCGAATAAAGATGGCGGCACTGACTCGAGTCAATCGCGAAATGAGGCATTTTTCGGTTTACTGCAAAAACGAGACTGTAAATTTCAAATTTGTCTTTTCCGACGTGCACCAAATGTTCTCAGCCTAGACCGTAACCATTTCCCTCCCGTTTCCTGCTGTTTATTACTTTCCCTACCGACAGCTCTCCGCCCGCACAGCCGCGCTGTCCGCGAGGATGATCACGTGGTATAATCAAGTCCCGCCTCTCATTCACTCTGATTGGTCGGAGGGCCAACGGCCTCGCCAGGTCCTCCAGCCCCGCCCCTGTACTTCCATTGGTCCGCCGCTGACATCAATCATCCTGTGACCATTGTTGACTGGAGCATGCGCACTGCTTCGTGGCTTTTGTTGTTCTGCATAAGTTACAAGAGTGAGGAACAAAGTTAAAAACACACAACCACCTGATGCAGTAGCAGCAGCGCTAGTGCTTCCAAATAAACCTGTTGGACTATAACCTGGTGTTCTGTGAATTTTAATTTTGTCCATCCCAATCCAACACCAGCACCTCCAAGTCACGAGTGAGGGAGGAATGTATAACATAAGAACTAGGAACAGGAGAAGGCCATCCTGCCCTTTGAGCTTGCTCTGCCATTCAATAAGATCATGGCTGATCATTTCGTGGACACAGAACCATTTACCCAAGTTCTCACCGTATTCTTTAATTAATTATTTCTGTTTTGAAAAAAAGCTACCTTAGCTTTAAAAACGTTTACTGAACAAACATCAACTACTTCCCTGGGCAATGAATTCCATTGAGGTTAAGAAGTTCCTTCTCAATTCAGTCCTAATTTGCTGCCTCTAATCTTGTGGTGATGCCATCTTGTCCTAGATTCACCTGCCAGTGGAACATCCTCTCTACTTCTATTTTATCCATTCCATTCATTATTTTATATGTTTCCATTCTTCTGAATTCCAATGAATATAATCCCAATCTACTCCGTCTCTGTTAAGCCAACCCCCTCAACTCTGGAATCAACCTAGTTAATCTCCTCTGCACCCCCTCTCGTGCCAGTACATCCTTTCTCAACTAAGGAGATAACAACTACATGGAGTACTCCAGGTGTGGCCTCACCAGCACCCAATACAGCTGGAACATAACATCTGCTTTTAAGCACAATCCCTTCAGCATAGAAGGACAAAATTGCATTTGCCTTCAGAATCGATTGTTATACCTGGTGACCAATCTCATGCAGTAGGATACTCAGGTGCCTCTGCTTAGCAAAAATGCATCTTTTTAAAATTCAATTAATAATCTCTTTTTAATGTTACTCCAACCAAACAGTATGACATTACATTTATGAACATCATATTCCATATGACCGACCATTGCCCACTCACTCAATGTATCTATGTTCCTCTGTAAAGTTCCACAGTCCTGCGCACACTTTGTCCTGCTACTCATCATCGTGTCATAAGCAAACTTTAACACCCTAAATGTGGTCCCCAACTCCAAATCATCTGTATCAATTCTAAATAATCGCAGTCCCAACACTGATCCCTGAGGCACACAACTAGTCACTGATTGCCAGCCAGGATAATATGCATTTATCCCCACACTTTGCTTCCTGTTAGTCAACCAATCTTCTATCCATGCTAATACTATACCCCTAATGCCATATACCTTTATATTATGCAACAGCCTCTTGCACAGAACCTTTTCGAAGGCCTTTTGGAAATCCAGGTACACTGCATCCACTGGGTCCACATTGTCCAACTTGCTTGAAATGTCTTCATAGAATTCCAAAAGATTTTTCAAGCATGACCTGCCCTTCATGAACCCATGCTGTATCTGTCCAATGGGACAATTTCTATCAAGGCCCTGCTATTTCTTCCTTGATAATAGATCAAAGCATCATTCCCACTATAGAGAAGAAGCTGTCTAGGGTATAATTACCCATCTTTTGTCCACCTCCTTTTTAAAACAGTGGCGTCACTTTTGCTGCTTTCCAAACTGCTGAGACTGCCATGAAGTCCAGTGAATTTTGCAAAATTACTGTCAGTGCATTTGCTATTTCTCCTGGGATACATTCTGTCAGGGAAAAAAGAATTTTCTATTATTAGCTCAATTACCTCCAACAGTCCAAAACTAGGTGTTCTGTAATAATGATAGCTTCCATATCCTCACCTACCTTTGTGTCTTTGTTAATTACTGGCAAGATATTAGTATCCCCCACTGTGATGTCCCGTAACTAAATGCTCCTCTTTTTCCAAAAGACCAACGTTTACTTTTGCCACTCTTTTCTCATTATTTATGTTTATAGAAACATTTGCTATCTGTCTTTATAGTCTGTGCTAGTTTATTTTTCTCATGTTTGAGCTTACATTTCTTTGTAACTCTTCTGTGGCTTTCTGTTGACCTTTAAAGTTTTCCCAGTTCTAGTTTCATGCTGGTTTTGGCCACGTTGTATGCCTTTCAATTTGATCACTTTCCTTAGATACCCATCGTAGAGAACACCTTTTCTTACAGTACTTCCATTTCACTGGAATATACCTTTGCTGAGGACTTTGGAAAATGTCTTTGAAAATCTTCCACTGCTCATCAACTGTCCCACCATAAAATCTTTGTTTCCAGTCTACGTTATCAAGGTTCTCCCTCATTCTATTGTAGTTCCTCATGTCCAAGCACAGGACCCAGGTATTAGGTTTTATCTTCACACTCTCCATATGTATTAAATTCAACCATACAGTGATCACTTCTTCCGAGAGGATCCCTAACTCTGAGGTCACTAATTATTCCTGTCTCATTGCAGAGGGTCAGATCTTGGATAGCTTGCTCCCTTGTAGATCCATTTCATACTGTTCAAGTAAAATATCACAGATACACTTAATGAACTCCTCATAGCTACCCTGACTAAGCTGGTTTGACCAAAATACATGTACATTAAAATCACCCATGATAATAACCGTACCATTTTTACAGGCATTAGTTATTTCTTTGTTTATTGCCCATCCCAATATGATGTTATTATTTGGTGGCCTATACACTGCACCTATCAGTGACTTTCTTGGTAGAATTTTGAATGCATCATTCCTGTTTCTCCTAATGTATGGCAAAAACAACAACTACTCATATTGTATGGAATCTTTCACAATGGCAAATCTCCTAAGGTACTTCATGGATGATCAAAACATTGATTAAGCAGAATGATTTCCAAAAAAATCTTAAAGGAGGATAGAATAGGTTAGGGAGACGATTTGACAGACTTCTGCCCTTGACACTTCCAATTGTGGAGTGATGCAGATGGGGCAGGTTGGAAAGGGAACATGCAAAGGGGAAATGGAGGAGTGCAGGCAGTGTATAAGGTCTTAAGGACAGAGGAGGTTCCAGACTGAGTCTGTCTGTGATAGAGAGTATGGCTGCCTCATGGAGTTTGAAGCTCTGCAATGGGTGCATGCAAGTCATGTTAGTCGAGGATAGTATAATGGTGGCTGAGATAGCTTTTCATGAGGACTTGTCTCCTGAGGTAGTGTGGGCTGAGGTTAGAAACAGAAGGGGAGAGGTGACACTGCTTGGAGTTTTTTTATAGGCCTCCACAGAGTTCTAGGGAAGTGGAAGAGAGGATTAGCAAAATTATTCTGGGAAGAGCAAAAGTCCAGGGTGGGCATTGTCTATAAACCTCAGGCACATGCGCAGTTTGGTTTCCATGCAGAGCATGCGCAGTGTCACATTGATCAGTACAGAGATAGACATGGAGCTGCTTTCTCCGGCAGCGGCTGCGATCGGCTTCAGAGAGCGGCGCTCAGAGCCGGGGTGTGGGAGCCTCGCTGGGAGAAAGGAGCGGAGAGAATTCACAAGTGCGGGATACAGGTTAAAAAACAACAAAAAAGCCCCTCCAGGCCCGGGGAAGGAGGTGGCGGTCTCTGATCAGGGAAGCGGCTCAGGGTCACGGCCGCCATTTGTTTGAGGGAAGAGGGAGCGCGGACCCAAGCGCCGCCATTTTGAGAAGGTCAAGGTGCAGGAGGGCGGGGCTATCGGGGTCTGTAGAACAGTCAGAGGAAAGGGAAGCCCCATTGTTATTGATGAATTCCATGAACACAGCGTCACTGGGCGGTCCCGCAGGAATCTCCTCTCTCAGTCCCTGCTGTGATGTTTCACCCCAATCACAACCAGCAGCTCTCCTCCTCTCTCAGCTCCCCTTCTGTCCTTCCTGCAGCATCTGTCCCCTGGGGCATTGAGCTGCCTGTCCTGTCCCTCCCTCAGCTGTTGTTCTGTAATCCCTGTCATATCACAGTCCCATCTTAGATTACTTCACTAAAGACAGGGATGCACCTGATGGATTTCTCTTACCATCAGCAATTGTTTAATACTCACTTACAGGTTTTTAATTATATCTTTTTTGAAGTATTTAATTCAAATACAATCATTTGCCATGGTGGGATTTGAACCGGTGTCCAGAGAAAATTTGTTGAGTTTTTGGATAAATTGCCTCACAATAATACCACTAGGCTCTCACTTCGCCTGCTCACAGGTTGCACATCCCAGTGCAACATGAATCGAAACCCTATCTTTTTGCACAATTGTTTGATCCTGAACCCTGGTGATATCACTCAGTATCCCTCCATGTGAGGTCCCTCACCGTGTGGGTCTAATTGCTGCCTCTATCAACGTCTCTTACTCTTGCAGCTACTCCAGATCCTGAGCCAACAGAATTTTCCACTCCAGAGAGATGAGGCAGTACAGGCCCGGAATGGAGACTGGGATTTTCCAGATCTCTGTGGGCTCAGTGCCATTCTACTTGTGTAACCCTTACAAGTATCAGTCTAATTTCCCATTCTGTCTATTTGTGTGTCTTCTACAGATACTCAGGGAGTTCCTGACTCCGTAGACTTGCCAACTGCTGGTTGGGACGATGGTTAGTCAGCCAGAGAGTGACAAAGGTCAGGGAGTTCAGGAGCCTTCAATAAATCCTGCCGCCAGGTAAGATCATTCACAGTGCACAGAGCAGAGAGCAGTGACAGGGCTCCAAACATCAGCTAACAGGACATGACATAGATACAGTGCTGGAGGGGGAGCACAGTACAGACATACCTCAGGCTCAATCGCCACCCCTACTTTAAGTTTTATTGTACTGAGACAGCATCGGGAGTTCCCAGTTTTCAATCCAGGCGTGTGCTGTCTTGGTGAGCACCAGGACAACAGAGGGGAATGCAGGCCTGCAAGAGATGGTGGGAATGCTTCCTGGGATCTTTCTGTTCCCTAATCCCTCTCCAACACTGTATCCATGTCTCATCTTTTGGATCAGTGTCTTCAATCATTCTAACACCTATAACAGTTCCTATCTCTGTCATGTCCTCTCCTCTCACCAATTTCTTGACATATTTGAAACGTCCAGTCCAGATCCCATCCATATCGCTGTAACTTGCGTCAGTCTCTACAACATGCCTTGTCTCGATCGGCTCCTCCTCCAACAACCGAAGACATTGGGTCTGTTTATGTGCTGCATGATTCTTTATTCGAGGTTTCCTAAACGGAATGAGTTAGCCCATTTCCCTTCAAACCTTCCCCTCTCCATGTACCTGCCCAAGTGTCTTTTCCCTGTTGTAATTGTACTTATTTTTACCATTTTCTCTGGCAGTCCATTCCGTCTATGCACCATCCTCTGTGGAAAATGTTGCCCCTCAACTCCCTCTTTAAATTCTTGCTCTCTCACATCACGTTTATGCCTCTAGCTTTGGACTCACCTACCCTTGGCTATTTACTTACTTAGGCCCTACATTGTTTCATAAACCTTCATAAGGTCAACCTGTGGCCTTATTGATGACAGTGTTACTAATATCTCCAACTCATGTACTCAATGCGCTGGCCAATGAAGGCAAGTGTGCCAAATGCTGCTTTCCCCACCCTGTCCACCTGTGATGTCACTTCCAAGAAATAATGTAACTGCACCCCTTGGTCTCTCTCTGTTCGACAACACTTTCTAGGGCCCGAACATTAACTGTGTTAGTCCTCCCTGGTTTGTCTGAACTAAATCCAACACCTGAATTAAACTCCATCTTTCATTCCTTGGCCCACTGGCCCAGTTGATTAACATCCCCTTCGATATCTATATCCCCTGCCCACTTTTCCACTAATCTTGGTATCCAGAGAATCCTATATTTTCACTCAAATTATGTATGTAAATGGTGCACAACAGTGATTCCAGCACCAATCCTTACAGCACACTACTGGTCAGAGGCCTCCAGTCTGAACAACAACCCTCTGTCTCCCACTGTCATCCCATTTTGTATCCAGTTGGCTAGCTCTCCCTGATCACTTGTGACCTACCCTTACTAACCAATGTATCATGCTACACCCTGACCAAGGGTTTGGTGAAGCCAGAAACAACATCTGTTGCTCTGCCATGATCTATCTTTTTGGTCACATCTTGAACAAACTCCAGTCAAGTTTGTGAGACATGTTTTCCCACGCACAAAGCCATGCTGGCTGTTCGTACTCAGTCCACATCTTTCCAAATGCATGTAAGTCCTACCTCTCAGAATGACCTCCAACAACTGACCCACCCTGATGTCTGGCTCATCAGTCTGTAGTTCCCTGGCTTCCTCTTGCAGCCTTTCTTAATTAATGACACAACATTATAATCCTAGTCAGAGAGTCATACCGCACTGTTTGGTTAATGCTAACCATACTCTAAAACTGATCTTGTCCTACCTGCCTGTTCCTTGATCATATCCCTTCAAACCTTTCCTATTCCTGTCCTAATTCTAATGTCTTTTAAACATTGTAATTTTCCGTACATTCACCCCTTCCTTGGGAAGTTCATTCCACACACATCCCATCCTCTGTGTAACAATGTGACCCTCGCCTCTTTTATTTAAATGTCTCTCCTCTCAACTTAAGAATGTAGTGCCTTGTCTTGACACTCCCCTGTCCATGGGAAAAGACAACTCCCATTAACTCTATCTATCCCCCTCATTATTTTATAAACTTCTATGAGGTCATCTGTCAACATTCAGGTTTCAATGAAAAAATACCAACCTATCCAGCCTTTCTTTATAACTGAAAACTTCCATAACCAGCCACATCCCAGTAAATGTCCTCTGAACCCTCTCCAGCTTCATAGTATCCTTCCTCTAACTGGGCGACCAGAGTTGGACACAGCATTCCAGAAGTGGACTCACCAATGGTCTGTATAATCTCAATGCGACTTCCTAACTCCTAAATCCAAAGGACAGAGCAATGAAAGCAAGTGTGGCAAGCACCTTTTTAACCATCCTATCTCTCCATGTTGCAAACTTCAAAGAAATATGTACCTGTACCTCGATGTCCCTCTGTTCTACAACACTACCGAAGGTCCTCCCATTAATTGTATAAGTCCTGTCTGTGTTTGTTGCACCAAGTACATTCCCTCACATTTATTCAGTTTGAACTCCATCTACAGTTTTTCAGCCATTCACACATTTCATCAGGATGCCTTTTGTAATCTCAGAAAACCTTCTTCACTGTCCACAATTCCACCTTCCAGTCTACCTGCCTATCGCACATGGTACAAATATCTCTGCTAGGGGCCCTACAATGTCTTCACCAGCTTCCCACAATGTCCTGAGCTACATTTGATCAGGTCCTGGGGATTTATTTACCTTTGTGTTTTAAAACTTCCAGCACCTCCTCTTCGGTAATGTGGACTCATTTCTAGACATTGGCTCATAGAGATGTACAGCATGGAAACAGATCCTTTGGACCAACTCCTGCATGACGTATCTAGTCACATTTGCCAGAACTTTGCCAATATCCCTCTAAACCCTTCCTACTCATACACCCACCCACATGCCTTTTAAATGTATTTCCATCAGTCTCCACTATTTCCTCGGGCAGCTTATTCCATACACTCTACAGGAACCAGTTGTCCTTTAAGTCCCTTTGGAACTTTCCCCCTGCACTTTAAAGCTATTCCCTGTTGGTTTAGAATCCTCCAGCCCTTGGGAAAAGACCTTGTCGATTGACCCTATCGCTGACCATCATGATTTTAAACACCTTTATCAGGTAACTCCTCAGCCTCCCATGTTCAAGTGAAAACAGCCCCAGCTTATTCAGGCTTTTCCCTGAAGCGCAAACCCTCCAACCCTGGCAACATCCTTGTTCATTTCTTCTGAACCCTTTCATGTTCCACAACATCCTTCCTGTGGCATTGAGACCAGAATTGCACACAGTGTTCCAATAATAGTCAGGACAAACACTGTTTAGTTCCCTGAGCTCCCCAGTCTTTACCCACAGTAAGTTCCAAAGTGAAATATTTGTTTTGCATCTTGTAATTCCACACATCGTTGTCTTCATTGATCATTAAGGATACTGGTTTTGTCCCTTGCTCTTCTTTTGCTCTTAATACACTTGTAGAATCTCTATCAGTTCTCCTTAACTTTCTCTGCCAAAGCTATCTCATGTTCCCTTTTTGCATTCCTGATTTCCATCCTAAGTGTATTTCTACATCCCTGATGCTCCTGAGGGGATTCCCTTGAGTCAGCCAGTTATATCTGACATGTGCCCCCTATTTTCTTGACCAGAGCCTCGAAACTCAGCCAGTGTTTCCTAATTCTGTCAGCATTGTGCTGCACACTAACAGGAACATGCTGGTGCTGAATGCTCCTTTTATCTCAGTTTTAAGATATTCCTACTTGCCAGACTTCCCTTTACCTGCAAATAGCCTCCCTATATCTACTTTAAAAATTCCTGTCTAATACTATCTTGCTCCATTGTATAACTTGAACTTGTGGACCAGGCCTGTCCTTTTCCATCGCAATTTTCCATCGCAATGAGTGGGAGTTTCTGGAACAGACTTAACACATTCCTCCCATCCAAAAGCTCAACACTGCCGCAGTCCCTGTCCAGGTCTAGAAAGGTTAAAACCTCCGACTGCTACAAACCTAATATTCGAACAGATATCTGAGATCTCCTGACATATTTGCTCCTTCATCTCCCATTGCCTATTGCTGTATTGCTTATAGCAAACTGATGACCAATTTCTATTTCTCAGTTCCACCAATATCGCTTAACTGGGCGATCCTGCATGAATACTCCCTCTCGGTACTGCTGGGATTTCCCCCCACCAATCAAAACCACCAGCTCTCCTCCTGTTTTGCCTCCTGTTCTATCCTCCTGTAGCATCTGTCCCCTGGAACATTGAGCTGCTGGTCCTGTCGCTCCCTCAGCTGTGTTTCTGTCATACCTCCAACATCCCAGTCCCATGTTCCCTTCCATGCTCTGGGTTCATCTGCCTTATCTGTCCGGCCCTTTGCATTGAAATAAATGCAGTTTAATTCATCAATTTTCCCTCACTGTCTGCTATGTTCTTGCCTGCCTTGTCTATTTATATTGCTCTCTTGAGCATCTGCTCCAGCCTCAAATTTCTTTCTGGCCTTACGACTGTTTGGGGTCCCACACACCTGCCAGATGAGTTTAAATCCTCTCGAGCAGCTCCAGCAACTCTCCCCACCAGGATATGGGTCCCCACTCCTGCTCTCAATTCAGGTGTCTTCCCCACCCTGTCTGCTTGTGCTGACATATTCAGACATCCAGAGATTTGTCCACCAAGGTCCTGCCCTGCCCTCCCCACCACATTCTCCCCTCCCTTCCCCTCCTCTCGCCCTCCCCTCCCCTTCCCTCTCTCACCCTCCCCTCACCCTCCACTCCCCTCCCCCCGACACTCTTGCCCTCCTGTCTTCCCATCCCCCTCTCTCGAACTCCCCTCCCCTCTCTTGCCCACCCGGCCCAACCCTCACTTCCCCTCTCTTGCCCTCCACGCTTCTCTCTCGCCCTCCCGGCCCTCCCCTCCCCTCCCCTCCGCTCTCTCGCCCTCCCCTTCCCTCTCCCGCTCTCCCCTTCCCTCTCTCGCACTCCCGGCCTTCCCCTCACCTCCCCTCTCTCGCCCTCCATTCCCATCTCTTGTCCTCCCGGACTCCCCTCCCCTCCCCTCCCCTCCCCTTCACGCCCCTTCACTCCCCTCTCTCGCCCTCCCGGCCCTCCCCTCTCTCGCCCTCCCCTTCCCTCCCCTCTCTCGCCCTCCCCTTCCCTCCCCTCTCTCGCCCTCCGTTTCCCTACCCCTCTCGCCCTCCCCTCCCCTCGCCCTCCCCTCCCCTCCTCTCGCCTTCCCTTCCCTCCCCTCTCTCGCCCTCCCATCCCTCCCGTCTCTGACCCACCACACCCCTCCCCTCCTCTCGCCCTCCCGGCCCTCCGCTCTCTCGTCCTCCCCTTCCCTCCCCTCTCTCGCCCTCCCCTTCCCTCCCCTCTCGCGCCCTCCATTTCCCTCCCCTCTCTCGCCCTCCCCTCCCCTCGCCCTACCCTCCCCTCCTCTCGCCTTCCCTTCCCTCCCCTCTCTCGCCCTTCCATCCCTCCCTTCTCTGACCCACTCCACTACTCCCCTCCTCTCGCCCTCCCGGCCCTCCCCCCCTCCCTTCCCCTCTCTCGATCTCTCTCACCCTCCCGGGCCACACCCACCTCGCCCTCCCAATCTTCCCCTCCCCTCCCCGCGCCCTCCCCTCCACTCCCCTCCCTTGCCCTCCCCTCCCCTCCTCTCTCACACACTCCCCTCCCTTCCCCTCTCTTGCCGGCCCCTCCCCTCTCTCGCCCTCCCGGCCTCCCCTCCCCTCCCCTCTCTCGAACTCCTCTCCCCTCTCTCGTCCTGCCGGCCCAACCCTCACTTCCCCTCTCTCACCCTCCCCTCTCTCGCCCTCTCCTCGCCACTCTCGCCTTCCCGGCCCTCCACTCCCCTCTCTCACCTTCCCAGCCCTCCCCTCCCCTCCGGTCTCTCGCCCTCCCCTTCCCTCTCTCGCCCTGCCGGCCTTCCCATCCCCTCCCCTCTCTCGCCCTCCACTCCCCACTCTCATCCTCACGGCCCTCCCCTACCCTCCCCTCCCCTCTCTCGCACTCCTGGTCCTCACCACCACTCCCCTCTCTCGCCCTCTCTCGCTCTCCCAGCTCTCCCCTCCACTCTCTCGCCCTCCCCTTCCCTCCCCTCTCTCGCCCTCCCCTCCCCTCTCCTCTCTCGCCCACCCCTTCCCTCCCCTCTCTCGCCCTCCCTTCTCTCACCCTCCCCTCCCCTCACCTCGCCCTTCCCTCCCCTCCTCTCGCCTTCACGTCCCTCCCCTCTCTCGCCCTCCCCTCCCTCCTCTCTCTCACCCTCCCCACCCCTCCCCTCCTCTCGTCCTCCTGACCCTCCCCACTCCTCCCCTCTCGATCTCTCTCGCCCTCCCGTACCCCGCCTCCCCTCTCTCGCCCTCCCCGTCCTCCCCTCCCCTCCCCTCACTCACCCTCCGGGCCCTCCCCTCCTCTCCCCTCTCTTGACCTCCCGGCTCTCCCCTGCCCTCCCCTCCCCTCTCTCGCTCTTCTGATCCCCTCTCTCCCCCCTCCCCTCTCTCGCCCTCCCTCCCCTCTCTGGCCCTCCTTCCGCTCCCATCGCCCTGCCCTCGCCCTCCCCTCCACATGCGTCTCTCGCCCTCCCCATCCTCCCCTCCCCTCCCCTCACTCACCATCCCGGCCCTCCCCTCCCCTCCCCTCTCTCGCTCCTCTGCTCCCCTCTGTCCACCTCCCGGCACTCCTGCCCCATCCCCTCTCTCGCCCTCTCTCAACCTCCCCGCCCTCCCCTCCACTCCTCCCTCTCGCCCTCCCCCCTCTCCTCCCACCTCCCTCTCGCCCTCTCCTCCCTCCCCTCCCCTTCCGCTCACTCCCCCTCCCGGCACTCCTCTCCCCTCCCCTCTCCTCGCCCTCCCCTCCACTCCCCTCCCTCGCCCTCCCCTCCCCTCCCCTCTCACAACCTCCCCTCCGCTACCCATCTCGCCCTCCCGGCCCTCCCCACCCTGCTCTCCCGCTCCCCTCCTCTCGCCCTCCCTCCCTTCCCTCTCTCGCCATCACCGCCCTGCCCTCCCCTTTCTTGCCCTCCCGGCCCTCCCCTCACCTCCCCACACTCGCCACCCCCGCCCTCCCCTCCCCTCTCTCACTCTCCCCTCCTCTCTCGCTCTCCCCCTCCCTCTCTCTCTCACCTCCCCTCTCTCACTCTCCCCTCCCCTCTCTCGCCCTCCCGGCCGTCCCCTCCCCTCCACTCTCTCGCCCTCCCGGCACTCCCCTACCCACTCTCCCTTCGGCACTCCCCTCCCCTCTCTCGCCCTTCCCTCCCTCCCCTCCCCTCTCTCGCCATCCCGGTACTCTCCTCCCCTCTCTCCCCGTCCCAGCCCTCCTCTCCCCTCCCCTCTCACTCCCTCTCTGATCCTCCCGGCCCTCACTCACCACCCATCTCTCGCCCTCCCGGCCCTCCCCCCCGTCTCTCGCCCTCCCGGCCCTCCCCTCCCCTCTCTCGCCCTCCCGGCCCGCCGATCCCCTCTCTCGCCCTCCCGGCCCTCCACTCCCCTCTCTCGCCCTCTCCCTTCCTCCCGGACCTCCCTCCTCTCCCGTCTCTAGCCCTCCCGGCCCTCCCCTTCCCTCCCCTCTCTCTCCCCCTCCCCTCCCCTCCTCTCGCCCAGTCGGCCCTTCCCTCCCCTGTCTCGCTCTTCACTCCCTCCCCTCTCTCGCCCTCCCCTCCCCTCCCCTCTCTTAACCTCCCCCTCTCACCCTTTTTCGCTCTCCCCTCCCCGCTCTCGTCCTTTCTCGCCCTCCCCTCCGATCCCCCGCCCTCCCCTCCCTTATTCGCCGTCGGCCCTCCCCTCCCCTCTCTCGCCCCCGGCCATCCCCTCCACTTCTCTCTCAAGGCCAGCGGCCCTCCCGTCCCCTCCCCTCTCTCGACCTCGACCCTCCCCACCCTTCTCTCGCCCTCCTGGCGTTCCCGGACCTCTCTCACCTCCCCTCTCTCACCCTCCCCTCTCTCGACCTCCCATCCCCACTCTCGCCCTCCCGGCCCTCCCCTCCCCTCTCTCGCCTTCCCGGCCCTCCCCTACCCTCCGGTCTCTCGCCCTCCCCTTCCCTCTCTCGCCCTGCCAGCCTTCCCATCCCCTCCCCTCTCTCGCCCTCCACTCCCCACTCTCAACCTCATGGCCCTCCCCTACCCTCCCCTCCCCTCTCTCGCACTCCTGGTCCTCACCACCACTCCCCTCTCTCGCCCTCTCTCGCTCTCCCAGCCCTCCCCTCCACTCTCTCGCCCTCCCCTTCCCTCCCCTCTCTCGCTCTCCCCTCCCCTCTCCTCTCTCGCCCACCCCTTCCCTCCCCTCTCTCGCCCTCCCCTCTCTCACCCTCCCCTCCCCTCACCTCGCCCTTCCCTCCCCTCCTCTCGCCTTCACGTCCCTCCCCTCTCTCGCCCTCCCCTCCCTCCCCTCTCTCACCCTCCCCACCCCTCCCCTCCTCTCGTCCTCCTGGCCCTCCCCACTCCTCCCCTCTCGATCTCTCTCGCCCTCCCGTACCCCACCTCCCCTCTCTCGCCCTCCCCGTCCTCACCTCCCCTCCCCTCACTCACCCTCCCGGCCCTCCCCTCCTCTCCCCTCTCTTGCCCTCCCGGCTCTCCCCTCCCCTCCCCTCTCTCACTCTTCTGATCCCCTCTCTCCCCCTCCCCTCTCTCGCCCTCCCTCCCCTCTCTGGCCCTCCTTCCGCTCCCATCGCCCTCCCCTCGCCCTCCCCTCCACATGCGTCTCTCGCCCTCCCCATCCTCCCCTCCCCTCCCCTCACTCACCATCCCGGCCCTCCCCTCCCCTCCCCTCTCTCGCTCTTCTGCTCCCCTCTGTCCACCTCCCGGCACTCCTGTCCCATTCCCTCTCTCGCCCTCTCTCAACCTCCCCTCCCTCCCCTCCCCTCCTCCCTCTCGCCCCCTCCCCTCCCTCTCCTCCTCCCTCCCTCTCGCCCTCTCCTCCCTCCCTTCCCCTTCCGCTCACTCCCCCTCCCGGCACTCCTCTCCCCTCCCCTCTCCTCGCCCACCCCTCCACTCCCCTCCCTCGCTCTCCCCTCCCCTCCCCTCTCACAACCTCCCCTCCGCTACCCATCTTGCCCTCCCGGACCTGCCTTCCCTCCCCTCTTTTGCCCTCCCCCCCCTCGCCCTCCCGGCCCTCCCCACCCTGCTCTCCCTCTCCCCTCCTCTCGCCCTCCCTCCCTTCCCTCTCTCGCCATCACCGCCCTGCCCTCCCCTTTCTTGCCGTCCCGGCCCTCCCCTCACCTCCCCACACTCGCCACCCCCGCCCTCCCCTCCCCTCTCTCGCTCTCCCCTCCTCTCTCTCGCTCTCCCCTCCCCTCTCTCTCACCTCCCCTCTCTCACTCTCCCCTCCCCTCTCTCGCCCTCCCGGCCCTCCCCTCCCCTCTCTCGCCCTCCCAGCACTCCCCTACCCACTCTCCCTTCGGCACTCCCCTCCCCTCTCTCGCCCTTCCCTCCCTCCCCTCCCCTCTCTCGCCATCCCGGTACTCTCCTCCCCTCTCTCCCCGTCCCAGCCCTCCCCTCCCCTCCCCTCTCACTCCCTCTCTGATCCTCCCGGCCCTCACTCACCACTCATCTCTCTCCCTCCCGGCCCTCCCCCACGTCTCTCGCTCTCCCGGCCCTCCCCTCCCCTCTCTCGCCCTCCCGGCCCGCCGATTCCCTCTCTCACCCTCCCGGCCCTCCACTCCCCTCTCTCGCCCTCTCCCTCCCTCCCGGACCTCCCTCCTCTCCCGTCTCTAGCCCTCCCAGCCCACCCCTTCCCTCCCCACTCTCTCGCCCTCCCCTCCCCTCCTCTCGCCCAGTCGGCCCTTCCCTCCCCTGTCTCGCTCTTCACTCCCTCCCCTCCCCTCTCTCGCCCTCCCCTCCCCTCCCCTCTCTCACCCTGCCCTCCCCTCTCTCACCCTTTTTCGCTCTCCCCTCCCCGCTCTCGTCCTTTCTCGCCCTCCCCTCCGATCCCCCGCCCTCCCCTCCCTTATTCGCCATCGGCCCTCCCCACCCCTCCCCTCTCTCGTTCCCGGCCCTCCCCTCCACTTCCCTCTCAAAGCCACCGGCCCTCCCGTCCCCTCCCCTCTCTCGGTCTCGACCCTCCCCACCATTCTCTCGCCCTCCTGGCGTTCCCGGCCTTCTCTCAACTCCCCTCTCTCGCCCTCCCGGCACTCCCCTCCCCTCTCTCGACCTCACAGCAATCCCCGCCCCTCTCTTGCCCTCCCGGCCCTCTCTCGCCCTCCCGGAACTCCCCTCCCCTCCCCTCTCTCGCCCTACCAGCCCTCCCCTCCCCTCTCCTCTCTCGCCCTCCCCTCCCTCCCCTCCCCTCTCCCGCTCTCCCAGCACTCCTCTCCCCTCTCTCACCCTTTCTCACCCTCCTGGCCCTCCCTCCCCTCCGCGCTCTCGCCCTCCCAGTCCTGCCCTCCCCTCTTCCGCCCTCCCCTCACTCTCTCGCCCTCGGCCCTCCCCTACACTCTCTCGCACTTCCCTCCCTCCCCTCCTCTTTCTCGCCCTCGCGGCATTCACCTCCCCTCTCCTCTCTTGCCCTCCACTCCTCTCTCTCTCCCTCCAGGCACTCCCCTCCCCTCCCCTTCCCTCTCTTGCCCTACACTCCTCTCTCTCGCCCTCCCGACCCTCCCTCCCCTTCCCTCTCTCGACCTCCCCTCCTCTCTCTTGCCCCCGCCCTGCCCTCCCCTCCCCTCTCTCGCCTGTGGCCCTCCCCTCTCAAGGATCCCGGCCCGACCCTACACTCCCCTCTCTCGTTCTCCCCTCCTCTCTCTCGCCTCCGGCCCTCCCCTCCCCTCTCTCGCCCTTCCGAACCCCCTGCACTCTCTCACCCTACCCTCCCCTCCCTCCCCTTCCCTCTCTTGCCCTCCCCACCCCTCTCTTGCTCCCGGCCCTGCCCTCCCCTCCCCTCCCCTCTCTCGCCTTCCCCACCCCTCTCTTGCCTCCGGCACTCCCCTACCCACCCCTCCCACTCCCTCCCCTCTCTCCCCCTCCCGGCCCTCCCTCCCCTCCCCTCTCTCGCCCTCCCGGTCCTCCCTCCCCTCCCATTCCCTCTCTCGCCCTCCAGGCTCTCCCCTCCGCTCTCTTGCCCTTTCTCGCCCTCCTGGCACTCCCTCCCCTCCGCTCTCCCGCCCTTCCCTCCCCTCCCCTCCCCTCTCTCGCACTCTCGGCCCTCCCTCCCCTCCCCTGTCTCGCACTCTTGGCCCTCCCCTCCCCTCTCTCGCCCTCCGCTCCCCTCTCTCGCCCTTTACTCCCCTTTCTCGCTCTCCCGGTCCTCCCCTCCCCTCCCCTTTCTCGCCCTCCAGCCCTCCCCTCCCCTTTCTTGCCCTCTCTCGCCCTAGGCCCTCCCCTCCTCTCACTCGCCCTTCCCTCTCTCGCCCTCCCCTCCTCTCTCTTGCCCTACCAACCCTCCCCTCCCCTCCCCTCTCTCGCCCTTTCTCGCCCTCCCCACCGCTCTCTCGCCCTCCCAGTCATCCCCTCCGCTCCCCCGCCCTCCCCTCCCTCTCTCGCCGTCGGCTGTCCCCTAACCACTCTCTCCCTCCCGGCCCTCCCTCGCCTCCCCTCTCTCTCCCTCCAGGCTCTCCACTCCCCTCCCCTCTCTCGCCATCCCGGCCCTCCCCTCCCCTCTCTCGCCCTCCCCTCCCCTTTCTCTCGCCCCCGGCCCTACCCTCCCCTCCCCTCTCTCGCTCTCGGACCTCCCATCCCTGGTCTCGCCCTCCCGGCCCTCCCTCCCCTTCCCTGTCTCGCCCTCACAGCCTTCCCCTCCCCTCTCTCGCCCTCTCTCTCCCTTCCGGCCCGCCCTCCCCTCTCGCGCCCTCCCGGCTCTTCCTCCCCTCTCTTGCCCTCTCGGCCTTCCCTCCCCTGCCCTCTCTCTCCCTCCCAGCCCTCCCGTTCGCACTGTCGCCCTCACTCGCCCTTCCGGCCCTCTCTTCCCTCCCCTTCCCTCTCTCACCCTCCCCTCTCTCACGCTCCCCTCCCCTCTCTCACCCTCCTCTCTCTCACCCTCCCCTCTCTCACCCTCCCCTCCCCTCTCTCGCCCTCCCCTCCCCTCTCTCGCCCTCCCCTCCCCTCTCTCGCCCTCCCCTCCCCTCTTTCTCCCTCCACTCCCCTCTCTCTCGCCCCCGGCCCTCCCGTCCCCTACCCTCTCAAGGCCACTGGCCCTCTCCTCTCCTCCGCTCTCTTGCCCTCCCCTTCCCTCCCCTATCCGCCCTTCCCTCCCCTACCCTCTCTCGCCCTCGGCCATCCCATCCCCGCTCTCGCCCTCACGTCGCTCACCTCCCCTCCCCTGTCTTGCCCTCCCTGTCCTCCCCTCCCCTCTCACACCCTCTCTCTCCCTCCCAGCTCTTCCTCACCTCCCCTCTCTCGCCCTCCCGGCCCTTCCTCCCCTGACCTCTCTCGCACTCCCAAGCCTTCCGTCCCCTCTCTGCGCACCCAGCCCTCCCCTCCCCTCTCTCGCCCTGCCCACCCAACCCTCCAATCTCTCGCCCTCCCGGCCCTCCCCTGCCCTCTCTCGACCTCCGCTTTCCTCTCTCGCCCCTGGCCCTCCCCTCCCCGCTCTACCCCTCGGCCCTCCACAACCCTCTCTCGCCCTACCCTCCATCCCCTCCCCTCCCCTTGCTCACCCTCCCGGACTTCTCCTCCCCTCCCCCGCCTTCCCCTCCCTCTCTCGCCCTCCCCTCCCCTCCACTCCCTCCCCTCCCCTCTCTCACCTTTCCGGCCTTCCCCACCATCTCGCCCTCCCGGCCCTCCCCTTCCCTCCCTCCCGTACCCCTCTCGCCCTCTCTCTCCCTCTCCCCCTCCTCTACCCTCCCTCTCTCGCCCTCCCCCTCTCTCGCCCTCCGCTCCCTCCTTTTCCCCTCTCGCCCTCCCTTCCCTCCCCTCCCTCTCTCTCTCTCTCACCCTCCCCTCTCTTGCCCTTCCCTCCCTCTCTTCTCTCGCCCTCCCCTCCTTCCTTCTCCTCTCTTGCCCTCCCGTCACTCCCCTCCCTCTCCCTCTTCTCTCTCGCCCACCCCCTCTCTCGCCCTCCTCCTCTCTCGCACTTACCTCTCTCCGCCCTCCTCTCCCTCTCTCTCCTCCTCTCTCGGGCTCTGATCTCTCGCCCTACTGTCTCTCTCCCTCCCCTCTCTCGCCCTCGCCCTTCCGTTTCTTGTCTTCCCCTCTCTCAAATTCGCCCCTCCCTCGCCCTCTCCTCCCTCTCCCCTCTCTTCCCTCTCCCCTCTCTCTCGCCCTCCCCTCTCTCCTCCTCTCTCGCCCTCTCCCTCCCTCCCCTCCTTCTCCCCTCTCTCACCTTTCCCTCCCTCCCTCCCTCCCCTCTCTTGCCCTCTCCCTCCCACTCGCCCTCCCCTCCCTCCCCTCCCTCTCCCCCTCTCTCGCCCTCCGCTCCCTCCCTTACCTCTCTCGCCCTCTCTCTCTCACACACACACCCTCCCCGCCTTCCCTCCCCTCCCTCCCTTCCCTCTCTCGCCCTCCCCTCCCTCCTTCTCCCCTCTCGTCCTCCCTTCCCTCCCCTCCCTCTCCCCCTCTCTCACCCTCCCCCTCTCTCGCTCTGCCCACCCTCCCTCCCCCTCTCTCGCCCACTCCTTCCCTCTCGTCCTCCCCTCCCTCTCCCCCACTCTCGCCCTCCCCCTCTCTCGCCCTCCCCTTCCCTCCCTCCCTTACCTCTCTCGCACTCTCTTTCCCTCTCACCCTCCCCGCCTTTCCTCCCCTCCCCTCCCCTCCCTCTCTCGCCCTCCCCTCCCCTCCTTCCCTTACCTCTCTCGCCCTCCCACTCGCCCTCCCCTCAATCACCTCCCTCACCCTCCCCTCTCTCGCCCTACCCTCCCTCACACTCCCCTCTGTCGCCCTCCCCTCCCTCTCTTCATCCCCTCCCTCCCTCCCCCTCTCTCACCCTCCCTTCCCTCTCTCTTCGTCTCGCCCTCCCCGCCTTTCCTCCTCTCCCTTGCCATCCCTTCTCGCCTTCCCCTTTCTCGCCCTTACCCCTTGCCCTCCACTATCTCGCCCTCACCCTCTCCTCTCTCGCCCTACCCTCTCTCACCCTATCTCTCACTATCTTCTCCCTGCTTATTCACTCTCTCCACTTTCTCTCACTCTCAACTGCCCTCAATCGGTGTCTCTCTCTCTGCCCACGTCCCTCCGTTTCTCTCTGACTGAATCTCTCTCCCTCCTGTCCCTCCCTCCCTCTCTTTCAGACACACTCTTTCTCCCTGCTCCTTCCCTCTCCCTCTGACCCCGAGACTGGAGGTGGGGTGTGGTTGGTCGTGAGGCTGCGTGTGGTGGGGGGGGAGTGGGGGTGAGATGGGGTAGAGATGGAACTGCTGGAGGAGGCAGAGATGAGCAGGACAGAGAGTGTGAGGGTGAGGGGAAAGTGAAGAGTGGAGGCAGGTGGAGAAATCAGGTTGGGGCGATTGGTGTGAGAGGGAGAACGAGGTAGAGTGAAAAGGGGAGGTTGTGAGAAAGAGTGAGTGTGCAGGGAGAGAGAGGGAGAAATGTGGAGTAAGAGTGGGGGAGATGAAATGGGGAGGCCAGGTTGGAAAGCGGATGGGGAGGGGGACAGAGGGAGTTAAAACCAGCTCCTGATATTTCCTGGTGCTATCACTTCGAACTCACCTGAGGAGCAGGACTTGGGGCTGAGTCTGTCTCTCTCCAGCTCAGCTTCTCCAACACAAAGACACACAACAACATCGGTCACTCTGCTGCTCTGCACGCTTTCAACCATATTTTTATTGGCTACAAATGGAAGTGATGGATACAGTCAGTGGGATGGTGCCTTTTCTCACTGGCTCCTGAGTTGTGAGAAACATTGAAATGTTTCCCTGTAACCCCCCTGTGGAATAAGGTTGGACAAACCAGAGCTCCCCTCGGTCTGTTACCATAGCGACAGGCTGCTCCATCGCTGAAACACTGAACTGAAATGAGAAAATCCCGGATGGTGTGATTAATGAGGGAATTTGATGGATGGATGTATCTGGGTGAAGGGATATTTCAGCACGTTCTTCAGCTGCTGCCTGAACTTAGTCTGGGTCACGGCATAAATCGCGGTGTTTGTGCAGCAACTGAGGAGCTGCAGCATGAAGCCCAATTCCTGCACATAGACAGAAAGAGACACAGACAGAACCCCAATCCATGACATCCGGAACGATAGAGAATACAGCATTAACGTTGACCATAATAGGATGAAATTGGCTGAGATCACAAACAGTAAAATGATGGATCTTTTTCGGTTTCTCATTTCAGTGTCAGACTGAGCGTCCCCATTGGTGTGAGCGCGGAGTCTCCTGCGGGCTCTGCTGGTCACTAAAATGTGTCTGACGGTGAGAACATTGAGCAGCAGAATCAGTAGAAATGGGACACCCGGGGTTAGAATGTGGTGGAGGAACTCGATTGTGATCCAGACACTGGACAAATAAACAGTGTATGTTGCATCACAAAACCAGGGGATGTTCGCCTGCGAATACCGAGGCGTCAGCATAAAATACCAGAAAATGTTCTTTAAACAGCTCAGCACAGTCACTGCTCCCAGAACCACAACCGCCGTTTTCTCACTGCAATATTTACTTTTCAGCTTCTGGCAACAAATGGCCACAAACCGATCAAAGGTGAAAGTGACGGTGAACCAGACAGAGCAGTCAGTGGCTGCATAAAGCAGGACGGCGTGGATATTACACACGCGGACGTAGTACAGGAAATAAAACTGTTCCAGATAAACAATGGGAATGTGTCTCAGGATCAGGTCGAGGATAATGACCAGGAGATCCGCCGCTGCCATGGCCCCCAGGTAACGTCTGACACATGGAGACAATCCACAATCTTTATAAAGCAGGACGTAGATGGTCACTACGTTAACTGTGAGGAAGGAAAACAAACCCATTATCCATCAGCCTGGAGGCAAAGGGACCCGTTTGATCGGGGACCCAGTGAGATTTTCAAATGTGTCCCTGTATTCAGGGATTTATTAAAATAATTGGAGCTGGAATAACAAATGGGAAGGTCGGAATTACAGACAAAAATGTGACATAAACCACAAACCCTCTCTCCCCAAACACACCGAGACACATCCATAAGGACAGATGGTTTCTAGAACATTCCCACACACTCGATCACTCGAGACCAGACACAGATCACTCCTTCCCAGTTCCTATTACAGAGAGTGGAAACGTTGTTGTCCTGAAGGATTCTCTCCCAGTTTCCTGAAGACAAACGGATTTTTGGAATTTCTGTGTTTTGGTTTAAATTGTGATTGATCCTGTGTAGTGAAGAAATGTAAACGCAGGGAAAACGTATTCACCCCTTTAACTGCCTGAGGGGCCTTCGGATCCTGGAACAGGATCTCTTCCCTTGGGATCTTATCGTTTGTTCAATTCACTGACGTCCAGCTGTTCACAAACAATGTCAGGGACAGAACGTTCCGGGGAATGTCAGTTATAGAATGTCAGGGACAGAACGTTCCGGGGAATGTCAGTCATAGAATGTCGGGGACAGAACGTTCCGGGGAGTGTCAGTTCTCGAATGTCGGGGACAGAACGTTCCGGGGAATGTCAGTTACAGAATGTCGGGGACAGAATGTTCCGGGGAATGTCAGATACAGAATGTCAGGGACAGAACGTTCCGGGGAATGTCAGTTACAGAATGTCGGGGACAGAATGTTCCGGGGAATGTCAGTTACAGAATGTCAGGGACGTTCCGGGGAATGTCGGTTATAGAATGTCGGGGACAGAATGTTCCGGGGAATGTCAGATACAGAATGTCAGGGACAGAATGTTCCGGGGAATGTCAGTTATAGAATGTCAGGGACAGAACTTTCCGGGGAATGTCAGTTATAGAATGTTGGGGAAAGAATTCTCCGGGGGAATCCTTGACCTGTCCATCACATTTCCCCCGATCCACCCCACCAACATGATGTACTGTGCACAGGCTACATACCTGTCCAGCACTGGGAGCTGCACTGACGACATCATTGCATTATCTATAAACCTCAACTGTACAGTCTGACCAGCACAGAGACACTTGCAGTGATCACCCGTGAATTAATATGTAATACCAGGAGCAGTTACCCCCCCCCCCCCCATCATGTAGGACTGTGTACAACACACCAGTGCATTGATCTGTAACCCAGAAGCAGTTACTCTCCCAGCATGGAGAACTGTGGACACCATCCCACTGCATTGATCTGTAAACCAGGAGCAGTTACCCTCTCAGTATGTAGGACTGTGCACCCCACCCCAGTGCATTGATCTGTAAACCAGGAGCAGATACCCTTCCAGCATGTAGGGCTGTGTACCCCACCCAAGTGGGAGAAAGTGAGAGCTGCAGATGCTGGAGAACAGACTTGAAAATGTGTTGCTGAAATACTGCAGCAGGTCAGGAAGCATCCAAGGAGCAGGAGAATCGAAGTTTCGGGCATCAGCCCTTCGTTTTCCAGCAACACATTTTCAACTACATCCAACTGCATTGATCTGTAACCCAGGAGCAGTTACCCTCCCAGCATGTAGGACTGTGTACCCCACTCCAGTGCATTTATCTGTAAACCAGGAGCAGTTATCCTCCCACCATGTAGAGCTGTGAGTACCACCCCGGTACATTGCTCAGTAACCCTGTGTTAGATCCCTGCCCAGTGTGGTGAAACTTGCAGCTGTGGGTGTGAACATCACTGCCAGACAGAGATGGAAGGGGAATCAGTTTAAATATCACCACATAGGAGGGGTTTGGGGTATAGTCAGAGAGAGGGAGACTGAGAGACAGTGTCATGGAAGGATGTGTTCCCAGGTTTCAGAATGCTGCAATGTAGACACTTCGACAGCATCCTGTAACATGAGCCAGTCTTCCCAGGAAAGATGGGAAAATGGGATTTTGGTGTGAGGCCAGATGAGCAATTGTTTTGCATCTTAGTAACTGGAATTAGTTTCAACAGAATCTACTATGACTCATTGGGCAGATTCTAACAATAATTTGTTTTGGTTTGTTCTTCCTTGAGTGTGACAGGGGGATCGTCCGCACGAGGCTGAAGTATTTCCTGGTGCTATCACTTCGAACTCACCTCATTAACAACCCACCCCACCCCATGGTGTCCCTCTTATTCAATACCAGCCCGATTCTCCCACCCATCATGACTGGAGGTGCTCACTATCGCCCGGATGTCCCTGGATATTCCGTGATCCCTGGCACTGGTGAGATCTTTAAAAGGGCAATGTGCACACGGTTGAGCTTTCTCCGTTTGGAGCTGCCCTGCACAGTTTACCCCGAGCATGGCAGATAATGGGCAATTACACCACGGTTTGTCGACAGGTGCACGGAGCTCCTGTTGGATGGGCTAGTACTGAGGGGGATCATTCTCTTCCCAGAGAAGGCCAAACTACCAGACCCACCGAGCATGGTCTGAGCTCCCCACCCAGCTCAGTGCAGTATCTGCGGTTTGAAGAAATGTCCAGCAATACCAAGCAAGCATCAATAACCTTCCCTGCTCTGTCAGAATATGGGTCACCATATACTCTCTGCTCCCTCACACTCACTGTATATCTGTTATAGCACCTACCCCTGAACAAGGCTCATGCTCCACAACTCTGACTACTTCATGCATCACCTTCTCTCACTCTCTGTCTGTCTCTCCCTCTCTCTCTCTCTCGCTCACGCCACATTACCCCCCGCCCCCCCCCCCCCCCCCCCACACACACACTAATGACACTGCATGGATACAACACTGTGGACTGATTCCCTCCGGACCCCTCACCATGGCCCCGTCTCCTACACCTACACCAGCACTAACAGCAGGGACACCCACCCCCACCCTCTCTCCCTCCCTCCCTTTCTCCCATTCCAGGAGAAACAACCTGGAATAGGGCAGAAATGGCCAAACCGGGTGGTGGAGTGCCCGATATCCATTCCCTCACACCCCCCTCCCCCAGCCATGTGTGAAGGACCTGGTACTAGCCGAAGAGGACAGGGATACCTCGTGTGGAGATTCTGAAATATCCATGTTCCACCGACCGAGTAAGAAGCAATGTTCAGTGAAGGGCAATTCTCACTTTAAACAAACTGGCAGCTCCGTTTCTCCCTGATACAACTTAGAAGCCATCGTCCTGATGCAAGCGGGCATCAGAGCCGCCTCGCATTATTACGGGCCTATGCCTACATCGGTAAAACTATAGGAATAAATTTTGTGTTTTAAACGGCAGCCGCAGCCTTAAACCCAGAGAACTCAGCAGCTGCCGGTCCGCCCACGTGACCGGGTGATCGGAGCCAGAGGACAGGTCAAATCCACACTAGGCCAGACACTAACCATGACTCATAGACCGAAACTCCGGAGCTAATTAATATGGAAACCCATCTCCTCATCAAATCAAGAGACTGACTGAAACACACCCATATTCATCAATACAGAACCATCCTGACACAAAGGACAGGCATCCACCAGACAGGAACAAACAGACTAATACACACCAGCACCCCAAGGGAACAAAGAGGGGTGCTAGCCTCCAGCCCTCAGAGAGAGAGACAAGCAGATAGTACCCGGACCCGTTTACATAATCCAATTAGCAACCTATTGTGTGTACACTGCAAATCTCCTGGGACGGTAGGAAACCCACCATTTGCACCTACTCCAGCGATGATGGGGAACTATCATCCCATTCATACTCAAAATCCTCACATCCTGACAAAGAAAGGTATATAATGTGTAGCAGCCCGCGGGAATAGCAGAACAGCCGAGATTCGGACCTCGGCTGGTCTCCGCCGGTGTTACTGGATCAATAAACGTTACCGATTGTTGAACCGCACTCTGGGCTCGGACTGATATCATTTCATCCGCGCTAACACTGATGTCATCTCCCTTTTGTGTCGAGCTGGTACAAATAGAATCCCCGCGGTCTCGGTGGGCAAGAGGGTGATCTCACAACACATCGTCTCCCCCACCTCCCAGGAAGGGAGCACGGAGGCTTCCTTCTACACCTCCCCCTGTAAACAGTTCAGAAACTGAAACTAATCTGTGATAGTTACTGCTCTCCCCACTTATCATGACATCTTCAATAACCTGTGCTTATATAAATCCAGGGCCCTCTGCTCCTGCAGCCCCTTTATAATGGCACCGCCTGTTTTAAAATATCTTTCAATGTCCTTCCTACCAAAGTGCATCACCTCACACAGCTCTGCATTGATCCCCATCTGCCTTACAGCTAAACACTACACCAACGTGTGATTGTCCTGTTAGAGTTCCACATTGCCCTCCATAGACTTCAGAGTTCTTCCAGGTTTGGTGCCATCTACAAACATGGAGATTGTCATCGTATCACGGTCCCCATGAACCAACTGAAATCATGCTCACACTCACGAGTGTGGGCAAGTGAAATACTGATATATTCCCACGGAGGGAGTCGAATAATGACTTGCTGTCAGTGGAGCAACAAAATTCGTGATAAAAACCAGACAGAGTTAATGAAATATTGACAAACCATAGAGCAAAAGAAATCCGGATTGGTTACAAGTGTTTGTTTTGACATCAGGGTATTAATGTAATAATGTTGAAAATGTGTACTGTACCTTTAAGAGAGAGGGAAAGCTGTTCTGAACTGAGAGCTTTCAAGCACCTGTGTATATGACAGGATGGCAGACCCAGAGTATCAAGGACAAATGAAACTATGTCACATTTGGCTGTGAAATAGATCCCTGAGATGGTTGCGAATTTTACCATCAGTTTAAATTGTACCCCAGGAGACTAAAACCAAATCAAGTTTGAATTTATTGGTTTTCGAAAATTGAACAAATGAGATGATCCGACATCGTGGATATTAAAAATGCAGACAGAGTAAATGTCATCAACACAGATCCAAGAGATTAGGAAACACTGTCTATCAAAGGTACCTTCTCAGCTGCTGTGTGATTTTGAAATTAAATTAGTGCAATTTTGATGAGTGTCTTACGGAAAGAGTATATTGTTATAGAGTTGGAGTGGGGTAATAAGCAGTTAAGAGAAAGGGGGTCTCAGAATTCAGAATGCTTGATGTAAAAGAAATTGATGCTGTTATTTAAACAGTGGAATTTGGGAGTTCTCTGTCACTCATATTTTAACAGTTTACGGAGTGAATTGAGTATTTCTTTATGTTTAGTTTAAATTACCAGATGAGCTCAATGCCGTGTCCTAACAATTCCCTCGTGTGTGTACCTGTGTGTCTCTGTGTGGGGCAGGTCTGGCAGTCTCTGTGGTGTTTAAACTGATTCAATGCCACCCTCTGCTGGCCTCCACACGCCACTGCACTGGCATTGGCAGAGGGTGAAAACCAACAGGGATACATTCAGAGAGGGGGAGGGAAAGGGCAGCTGCTCACAGCACCATCCAAAAGGATGTCTTATCCATGTACTGATCTAAATATCCTTTGAACATTGTAACTGTCCCTGTTTTCACCACTTCCTCTGGAAATTCATTCCACATACAAGCCAGCTTCTGCCTAAAATAATTACCTCTCATGACTTTTGTCAATCTTTTTCCTCGCACCTTAAAATATTCCTCATTTGTGAATCCCCACCTGGAGGGAAAAGACATCAGCCCTTCAGCTTATGTACCCTTCATGATTTTATTAACATTTGTGACGATACCCCTTGATCTCATACTCTCCAGTGAAAAGACCCCAGCCAATCCAGCCTCTCCCTATCGCTCAATCCCTACATTCCCAGCCTAATCCAGGTTAATGTCTGCTCAGTCCTCTCCAACTTGATAATATCAAGGTCAGTAATATCAAAGTGAATACTCAAGATATTTTCTAAGGGTAGTGGAGACAAAAACTAGACGGTACAGTTTTCAGATGAGAGGGGGAACATTTAAAAGTGACCTTAGGGCAGCTTTTTCACCCAGAGGGTGGTGTGCCCATGGAGTGAGCGGGCAGGATGTCCAGACTAGACAGAGTATTCCAGAAGAGGTCTCACCAATGTCCTGTACAACCTCAACATGACGTCCCAATTCCAATACTCAAAGGTCTGACCATTGAAGACAAGTGTGCTAAACACCTCCTTAACCACACTATCTGTATTTTAAATTTAAATAAATTAAACCTGATGGCCTAGGTCTCTGTTCTGCAACCTGCTAAAGGCCCTGCTTTTAATTGCATAGGTCCTGTTCTTGTTTGATTTACCAAACCCAATACCTCGCATTAATCCAAACTAAACTCTATCTGCCACCCCTCAGCCCAGTGTGTGATATTACAGCCACCTCCCCCTCCCCCTTCAATTTTAAAATGCCTATTCCCCTCTCCAGGATACCTGCACACTCCGGCCTTCATTTTCACAAAGACCCTGAGCTTGGTTTGCCTTGTGTGGTTAGGGAGGTGAGGGACAGATTGCAGACACAGTCAGTGGGGAGGGGGGGGGTGGGCGGGGAGAGGGTGGACAGTAATCAGGGGCCTGGTATCATTTCATGGTTTTAGGAAGAGGGCAGTCGCACGGGATTGTTGGGTAAGAGTGATCAGTGTTTTGGGGTCAGACATTAAGCTCTTCCTTCGTCTCTGGGGATCAGTAATAAATATCTATGTGAGAACCTTCATTGGGCAGAGTGTGACTGTAGGATTTCTTTCCTTAATATTGCAGTCTACAGATAACAGCGATTAAAGGTGTTCATAGTTAATTTTGATAGTATAGCACGTACACTCAATATCCTACAGTTGAGAAAAATATCTTCCATTTGTTTAACAATACAAAGTGTTGTTTAGTTGTTCAGTAATGGGAACCTGGTTACAATAAATCCACACCAAGCTGAAAGCTGACACTTAAAATATGACACAAAATCTGGGTATGGTAATTGTAGTGGTTAGTGTCCCTGTTTCTGAGCCAGAGGTTTGGATTTGATTCCCATTCCTGAACTTGTGTGGTAGTGCTCCTAACTCTGGACTAGAAGGCCTGGATTCAATTCCTGCCTGTTGCAGGAGTATGTCACAGAATGTCAGAACAGGCTGATGAACAAACACACAGGAGAATAATGTTACAGCTTTATGGGTATTGTTGAGTGGTGCTAGTGACCCTACCTCCGGGCACAAAGGTCTAGGTATAAAGCCCACAGAAGTGTCTCATGATACAAATGGACAAACTGATGAAAATGGACTTAGAATTGTTACATGATTGAGAAGGAAGAGGTGTCAGTATGGCATTTCAGAATTTAGGCCCAGGATGACTGAAAGTACAGCCATTCCTGTTGATTGGAGTCACATTTCACAGCAGTAAAGGTTTATAAATTCAGAATGGTCATGGATAAGGTGAGCAGTCAGGATTTTTCCCCTGGTTAGGGGCGTCAAAAACGAGAGGGCATTGGTTGAAAGCGAGAGGGGAAAGGTTTTGATGAGGCCTAAAGGGCTCCTTTACACACAGAGGGTGGTGTGCGTATGGGATGAGCTGCCAGAGGAAGTGGTGGAGACTGGTACAAATAGAGCATGCAAAAGGCATCTGGATGCTGACAGACCTGCCGAGCTTTTCCAGCAATTTCTGTATTTCTTCTAAAAATGCATTCATTTTCACACAGGGCATTATGAATAAATTAAGCATTTTATTTTTTAAATGACACCTGGCCATGTAAACATACTTCACATCAGTCGAGACCATTTTCTGCTGAGGGTATGGCTCTGTGTATGACAGCAGCAATGATACACCAACATGGAACAGGGAATGCAATGGAGTTATAGTTTGGACAATGTACAAGGAGACCTCACATGGTCCACTTTGGGAGAGGATGACATTACTGTGTGATTCAGCTCAGAGAGGGAGACAATGTCATCTGCCCGAGAAGGAATGGCCTATTGCACTCTCTCTCCTTCATTGTTCCTCATCACAGCAATGTGTGCAAGCTAATAAAAATCTCTACAGTCATCGTTACCATTCTTATTTTGATAGAATCCCTGCAGTGTTGAAACAGACCCTTCGGCAAACAAGTCCATACTAACCTTCCCAACCCATTTCCCTTATATTTGCCCCTGACCGAACCTAGATATCCCTGAACACTACAGACAATTTAGCATGACCACTCCGCCGAACCTACACAGTTTGAGCTGTGGGAGGAAACGGGATCACCCATGAGAAGCATACACAGAAATGTGGAGAATCAATGTCAGACAGTCACCCAAGGCTGGAATCGAACCCAAGTCCCTGGTGCTATGAGGCAGCAGTGCTAATCACAGTGCTACACTTTGGGTGATCCCTGACCAGAATTCAGTGGAATCTCCTCATTGCCTAAAGCAAAGAGAATTAAGCCAAAGCCAACTCTCCCAGGATGAAATCCCATTGCTAGCAGCTGTGTGAGTACAATATCTTCAGAAACAGAATAACGTTTTGGACAATCTCACAATTTTTCCTTTTGTCATGAGTTCTAATAATATCTGGACAAGGTTCTTTCAAGTTAAAGTTGTAGAGATTGTGTGTGTGTGTGTCAGTGTTTTTACAAAGGGAAATATTGATTATATATTTGCAATACCCAAACAGTTTGCCATTCATCTTTCCGTCATAGTTTGAGTAACATTGCTCTGGATCGTAAACGTGGTGTTTTAGCAGATTAAAGAAAACAGGGTAAAAAATGAGGTCTGCAGATGGTGGAGAACAGAGCTGAAAATGTGTTGCTGGTTAAAGCACAGCAGGTTAGGCAGCATATTCCTTGGATTAAATAAACCAGCCTGACTTGTTCATTAAACTGACCCTGACCCAGTCTGAGACCGATAACATCGGCCATATCACAAACCTGGTTACATTTCATATTTGTTGTGAGGAATGGAGAGGTGGGACTAGAAAAGAAAACAGTGACCCAAAAAGCCGGGGAACAATAGACCAGTGACCCTAATGTCAGTGGTGGGTAAGTTGTTGGAGGGAATTCTGAGGGATACGATTTACATACATTTGGGAAGGCAAGGTCTGATCGGAGTAGACAACGTGGCTTTCTGCGTGGGAAAACACGTCTTATTAATTTGGTTAAATTTTTTGAAGAGGAGGTAAAGAAGATTGATGAAGGCAGTTTGGTAGACCTTGTCTATATGGAATTCAGCAAGGTGTTCATTTAAACAACAAAGAACAAAGAGAATTTACAGCCCAGGAACAGGCCCTTCGCCTTCCAAACCTGAGCCGATCCAAATGTACAGTCTAAATCTGTCGGTCAATTCCTAAGCATCTGTATCCATCTGCTCCCCACCTACTCATGCATCTGTCCAGACGCATCTTAAATGAATCTACCATGCCTGCCTCTACCACCTCTGCTGGGAATGTGTTCCAAACACTTACCACCCTCTGTGTGAAGCACTTACCGCGTGTATCCCCCTCAAACATTCCACATCTCACTTTGAAAGCACAACCTTCCGTTATTGGATCCTTCAGCCTAGGAAAAAACTTGTCTCTGTCCACCCTGTCTATACCCTTCAAGAGTCTGTAAATCTCAATCAAGTCCCCCGTCAATCTCCATTTTTCTAATGAAAATAAACCTAACATACTCGGTCTCTTTTCATAGCTAGTATTTCATTCTGATTGGTAGACAGATGAGTAAGTTTCAGTCACATGGGATACAGAGGAAGTTAGTCACAATTGGCTTGAAGGTAGAGGGGTATTTTTCAGACTGGAGGCTTGTGAGTAGCAGTGTGCTGTAAGAATCAGTACTGAGTTCACTGCATTTCATCATTTATGTAAAGGATTTGGATGTCAATATGGGGGCCATAGTTAGTAAGTTTACAGATGACATCAGAAAGGTGATGTCGTAGATTATCTCATAGTACAAAGAGACCACAATTAGATGGGACAAAGGGGCAAGGAGTAACAGATGAAGTGTAATTTAGATAAATATGAGGTTTTGCATTTTGGCAAGGCGAATCAGGGCAGGAATTATACACTTAATGGTAAGGTCCTGGGGATTGTTGTGTAACAAAGGGACCTAGGGCTGTAGGTGCATTGTTCCTTGAAAGTGGAGTCGCAGGTAGACAGAGTGGTGCAGAACACATTTGGCACATTTGTCTTAATCAGTCAGAGCATTGAGTATAGGAGTTGGGTTGGCATGTTGCATCTGTACAGGATGTTGGTGAGGCCACCTTTTAGAATATTGCGTACAACTCTGTTTTCTGTAGAAATGACTTACACAGATGTTCCAGGACTGGAGGTTTGAGCTTTAGGGAGAGGTTGATTAGGTTGAGGTGTTTCCCCCGGAGTGTCAGAGGTTGAGGAGTCACATTATAGAGGACTATAAAACCAGCAGGGGCATTGTTATTCTGAACAGCCATGCTCTGCTCCCCAGGATAGGGGAGTACAGAACAAGAGGCTGAAGATGGAAGGGCGAATGATTTAGAAGGTATCTGAAGATAAATTTGGCACACAGAGTATGGTGTGTGTACAGAAAGTGCTGTTAGAGGAAGTGCTGAGGGCGGTTACATTAGCACATTTAAAAAGTATTTGAAAGAGGAGGGATATTGGCCAAATACTGGCAAATGGGACTAAATCAGATTAGCTATCTGATCGGAGTGAACAGATCGACTAACGGGTCTGTTTCCATTTTGCATGACTCTTTGATTCTGTAAGAGGGATGATGAAGAGAGGGATGATGAATAATTCTGAATGGACCTTTCAAGTGGGAATCCTCTTCACTGGAAGTTTATCGTGCCTCTATGTTCACATTGATTGAATGCTGCATTACTAAATATTTGACAGAGAATTGAGTCATGGATAATGGGATACAGAGAGGAAAGTGCTGCTGAGACCCCAACCTGCTTAGCCATAATTTTAGTGTCTGGTGGAGAAGGCTCAAAGAATCTAATGACCCACTCCTGCTACTCAGTCCCATGTTTCTGTATTCCATTCAGCCCCTCATACCTGATAGACAGGAACAGTTGGAAGCTACTTACTGCTATAACCTGGTGCACAGAAACAGAGGAGACAATTCGGCCCTTCAAGACTGTCCCACACGTTTTGAGGTGATTTGAGAAATGTAATTGTAAAATCCAGGCTGGGTATGAAAGAGGACCCTCATCTCTCTTTACAGAACTTCCCCTCTCTGCAACTTGTGCTCCATTTGTCGGTTATATTGTAGACCAAAATTCACTGAATACAGCCCACATACCTCACCCAAAGATGGCTCACAAAATCCTCTGGTCTCCCTGATGGCAACATTCAATAACAGAACTTTCATGAAAATAACACCCACTAACTTTCCAATAACAGAATGTGAGAACATCAGAAACAGGGGCAGGTCGTTCACTCCCCAAGCCTGCCTTGCCCTTCACTAAGATCGTGGCTGATCTGCGCTCGGTCTGAAATCCTCTTTAATGCTCAATTCCTCATCGCCCTCACCTCTCTGACAGGTCAGTATCCATCTTCCTCCTCTTCAGATAATTTCTGTCATCGAGCTCCCCCAACACGCTTGAGAAGAGAAATCCTGGCATTCAATCCCACCTATTTGAAGAAAACATTTGCTGCCCCTATATCATGGCTTATTGATATGGACAAAAGAGGTTGACTCAAGGGTTCAGCTAAAAATGACTGGCCCTGATATCAAGGCAGTGGTTGACTTCTGTTGACATCAAGGAGCTTAACAAAACTGAACTTAATGGGAATCAGAGTAAAATCTCCAGTGTTTGGAGTCTAACATGGCACAAAGGAAGATGTTCGTCATCTCAGTCCTGGGTCACCTCTGTGGGAGATCCTCAGGTTAGCTTCCTCTTCACAAACATCTTCAGCTGCTTCATCAATGTCTCCCCGCCCCCAACCTCCTCACCATAAGATCAGAAGTGGGGAGAGTCACTGAGGATTCCACAATGTTCAGAATAATTTGTCCCCCGTCAGCTCCTGAACTGGACTGTGCCCATGTGCAGCAAGACCCAGACACCATTCAGGCTTGTGCTGTTAAAGTGTCCTTGACACTCATGTAAAAGCACTGCCTGACACTACACATTGCCACAGTAAAACACGAGTTCATTCAGTACCTCACGCTGGTTTCACAGGAATATGAGGAAGTCATTCAGCCCATTAACACCTTTGGAGAAGAACAGGGTCAGCCCATTCAGTGCCTCCAGCCTATTACTCAGGAAGAGAAGGAGTCTCGTGTGATGGACCACACCAGAGCCCCTTGAAAATATTTGAAGGCAGTAACCTAGACTCTAAAGTTTTCTTATTTTAAAGGAAATGTAAAGTGTCTGTTCCAGATGCAATGCGACAGGTCAAACTACTCGGTGTGAAGCAAAACACCATCGACTTAAACACGAAAGACAAAATGAAACCAAAGAAAGGAGAATTTATAATAATGTAATTCTATTGGCCAAGTTAACAGAATAATTGGTCAACGAACTATTACTAATGAACTGTTCCAATATACGAAGCTCCCATAAACACAGCCCTTGGCGTAAATGAATATTCAGACACAAATTGCCACAAACATTTCTCCAATCCAGGAATTAAAAACAACATCATGAGAAAATTCAAAGAGTGTAGCAGCCAGGAGATAGTCACTGAAGCTTCCAACTCTGTGGAGACCCCAATAGTTTCTGATGTTACTGAGAAACCAAAACCCAGAGATCCTAATGTGTGAGAGCTGGCCACAGCCATTCAGGCTGCATTTGGGGCGGCACAGTGGCACAGTGGTTAGCACTGCTGCCTTACAGCGCCAGGGACCTGGGTACAATTCCCGCCTCAGGCGACTGACTGTGTGGAGTTTGCACGTTCTCCCCGTGTCTGCGTGGGTTTCCACCGGGTTCTCCGGTTTCCTCCCACAGTCCAAAGATGTGCGGGTCAGGTGAATTGGCCATGCTAAATTCCCTGTAGTGTTAGGCAAGGGGTATATGTAGGGGTATGGGTGGGTTGCGCTTCGGCGGGTGGGTGTGGACTTGTTGGGCCTGTTTCCGCACTGTAAGTAATCTAATGTCTCCTTTGTAAATAAGTGATCACTGCCACTCCTCACATATTTTCATATTCACAGCTCTACTGATTAAACATTCAGCTTCTTCACTCTATCCTCATCTGTATCTGTGGTAAGGAGATCAAATCTGTACACAGTTCCCCAAATGCTCTCTCAGCAAGGCTCTAAAACCGCAGGAAGATGGCTTTACTTATGTACTCGAATCATCTTACAATGAAGGACAGCATGCCATTGACTGCACCCATTACACACACAGGGTTTGATTCGGAGCAGTCAGCATAGACTTTTGAGTGGGAGATCATGCTTCCCAAATTTGTTAGAGTTCTTTGATGAAGTGACCAAGAAAATTGACGAGGGTAAAGCAGCAGGAATAGTCTCTTTGGATTTCAGTCAGGCCTTTGATAAGGTTTCACCTGGCAGGCTGCTCTGCTTTGTTACACCACGTGGAATGCTATGGGATTTGGCCAATTGGGTCCACAGTTGGCTTGATGGTAGGAAACAGGGGGTTTAATGGAAGGATTCTTGTCAGACCGGAGGCTGGGTCCATAGCTGTTTGTTATCTATGATTTGGTTGAGAATGTACAAGGCATGATTAGTATGTTTGCAGATGACATTAAAATAAGTGGGATCCTGGTCACTGAGGAACTTTATCAGAAATTGCAGCAGGACTTTAATCAGGTGGGGAAGTGGGCCGAGAAATTGCAAATGGAATTTAAAATAGAAGTGTGAGGTCTTGCATTTTGAAAACTCAAATCAAGGTAGGAGTTTCATGATGAATGGGAGCGCCTTAAGGTTTGCCATCGGCAGAGAGACCTCGGCGTTCACGTGCACGGTTCTGTAAGAGTGGGTCATAGTTAGGCAGGGCAGTGAAGAAGGCTTTTGGCACACTGGCCTTCGTCAATCAGGGCATTGAGTATAGAAGTTGGGAATTTATGTTGCAGTTACACAGGACTTTGGTAAGGCCGCACTTGGAGTAGTGTGTTCAGTTTTGTCAACTTGTTATAGGGAGGATGTTATTAAATTAGAAAGAGTGCAGAAGAAATTTACAAGGACGTTGCAGGACCCAATGGTCTGAGTTACAGGGAGAGGTTGGACAAGGTAGGACCTTTTCTTTAACGTGTAAGAGACTGGGGTGGGGGGGGGGGTGGAGGAGGGAGAACTTGTAGAAATGTATAAGATCATGAGGGGTATGGATAGGCTTAATGCTCTCAATTTTTTCCCAAGGTGTCGAGAAACAAGGACTAGAGGGGATCAGTTTAAGGTTAGAGGGGAAGTAATAAAAGGAAACCTGAAGGGCCATTTCTTTACACAGAGGGATGGTGCAAGGATGAGCTGCCAGCAGATGTAGTTGCGGGGGGTAAATTAACAACATTTCAAACGCATTTGGATAAATATGTGAATAGGAAAGGACTAGAAGGATATGGGCCAACTGCAGGGAAATGGGGTTAGCTTGGATGGACATTTACAAGATAGAGCCGAACCCCTCTGTTAATTAAAACCAAACACCCAGAAAAATTCGCCTTACCTCGTAGTCTGTTAAAACAAGAGAGACACAGATCTCCTACATTCCACTACTTAAACAAAAATAACAAATTAGGTTTTTTTTTAACTTTAATAGTGAACACTAAACAACAACTATTCACAAATACAAATAACTACTTACTATCTGACTCCAACTCTGTAAAAATATGCTGTTCCAACCTCCCACATATAAAACATTACAATCTCAAGACCACACAGTCTCTATCTTTCATGCTGTGTTCACTCTTCCAGCTGCTCGTCTCCCTGGGTCATGTTTGTTTTTACTGCAAGTAGGTTTGACATGACCATGTATCTTTGATAGAGAGTTTTTGAGATGGTCAGTTAGCACTTCTGCTCGACAGCAGTTACTCTGCTATTGGATGGGCAGTGGCTCTCCCTCTAGTGTTCAAAATGCTGGGTTTATATACTTCCCACAATACAATAATTCTGATAATATGAATGCTTTCCAGGTGTCCAAACAATAATATTCAAATTCCGTTGGTTTCTGGTTTCCTAACCGTTATGTAAACTCCTTGATTGCATTTGAATTGTTGTCAAAATAGCAACGAAAACTCAGGTATCCATTTCCCAGCTGATTGTTACATTTGGAACAGCCTGACTTTTAGCTGGCATCTGTGGCTGTACTTTCTATTCAGCAAAACCTGTTCTGTCTTAAAGTGACTGGACATGCTTTCAGCTTCATTACATCTTCCCTCCTTCAGAAAAAAAATTAACCATCATAATGAAAAGGTGGATTCATTTCTTTTCCTCTAATTCTGAATCACATTTTTTTATGAAATAGATATTAATCTCAGTTACACCATGCATATTAAGTCTGCACACATATATAACACTGGAATAAGTCAAATTTTATCTACACCTCTTCCTTTAAATTCATGATAACACATCTGCTATAGCATTTTTACGACCCACAGCATACCCATTTTGTAAGTTTGAAGTCGGTAACATAAGACTGCAATGAAATAGTCTCATATTTTGGTTTTTAAATATCCCCCAGAAAACGAGAGGATTGTCATTGTTGTCCACAACTGTCTCCGACAATTTGTTTGTCATGTAAACATTAAAATACTGTCAGGCAAGTACAAAACTCGATCATTCTTTTTCAATAATGGCGAAGTTGTATTTATTTCTGGTGGATATTGAACTTTTCGACAAGTAGCCAATTGGCCATTCAATTCCATCATCATTTTTCTGCATCAATACATCTCCGACCCCTCTATCCCGAGCATCAGACACAATTTTCAAAGGGTTTCAAAATATTCGGTAAAGCTAAAACTGGTGCGGTGACTAAACCTGCTTTATAATTCCCAAATACCTCCTGGCATTGTTCTGTCCACCACTATTCTGTGTTTTTTTTTAATAAATCCATCAGTGGAATCTACTCAGTTCCAAAAATCGAAGCACTTCTTTCTTCGAGGATAGTCGTGGAAATTCCTCAAAGCCCTTCGTTTTTATGTTCCATGGGATCAACCTTCAATGTCTAATGTAATGTCCCAACAACGTCACCTCTGCCTTCGTGAATTCTGTTTTCTTTAAGTCTATAACCAGATTTGCTTCTTGTAATAGTTCAACATGCTCTGCCAACTGTAACATGTGAGCTTTCAATCACTTGCTAAAGATCATTACATCATACAGATAAACTACAACATTTGTTCATCTGGCCACAACTCTGTTCCTGAATCTTAAATGTGGCTGGAGCATTATTCATTCACATGGCATACACGATAACGTTTTTGTCATATCTGGTATCTTTACCAGATAGTTTAATTGACACAACACTTTTTTTTTAATTTGAAAGGGGCCACCAAATCTGGCTTTGAAGAAATTTTATACCACTGGTGACAATACTAATACGTCACCCCCATGGGAAATCGTCAAAGTTTCAGAGTTTTCACCTGCCACCTGCTTCACTCAATGCTTTGCCCTCTTCAGGTGCTGTTGAGCTAACTCACCTATTCCATTTAATCTCTCCCTCACCTTACATGCATAATCCAAGTATGAGATCTCCGGCTTCGGTCCTGTCAACTGATATTTAATAAATTTCAAAGGACCTCCCACTTCAAGTATGAATATTAATTCAAAGGAAGTAAAGTGAGGAGATTTATTTGGGGCATCTTCGATGATAGGCAATTTAATGGGACACTTTTATCCCAATCATTTGGCCAATCTTGATAGTATGCTGTTAACGTGGGCTTCAGTGTCTGATGCTAACTTTTCGATGCTCCCTGGGATTCAGGATAGGACGCACTTGATTTGAAGTGCTGCATGCTTATGCTATCCATGACTTCCTTAAACAGCTGAGCGGTAAAATGAGACCCTTGGTCTGACTGACTCTCTCTGGGTAGGCAACAGCGAGTAAAGAAAGCTACCAATCTCTCCACATCCCGTTTTGCCTTAACACTCCATAATGGAAATCTGTTAGACACATATATTATGGTCCGAAAATATTGGTTTTCACTTTTATTTTGAAAAGTGGAGCTATACAACTAATCATAACCCACGTGAAAGATTCTTCGAATGCAGGAATTGGCAACAAAGGTGCTGGTTTTATTACTGCCTGTGACGTACCTACCATTTGGCATGTATGACATAAACCAAAATTAACTACGTTCTTGTGCATTCTAGGCCAATAGAAATGCTCCGTACCTTAGCCTAAGTCTGTACACCTAGGTGACCACCTGCAGTTAGTTCGTGTCTACCCATAACACAGTATGCTCCCGGTAACGGTGGCACGGTAGCACAGTGGTTAGCACTGCTGCCTCACAGCGCCAGAAATCTGGGTTCAATTCCCGACTCAGGCGACTGTCTGTGTGGAGTTTGCACATTCTCCCTCTGTCTGCGTGGGTTTCCTCCCACAGTCCAAAGATGTGCGGGTCAGGTGAATTGGCCATGCTAAATTGCCCGTAGTGTTAGGTAAGGGGTAATGTAGGGGTATGGGTGGGTTACGCTTCGGCGGGTTGGTGAGGACTTGTTGGGCCGAAGGGCCTGTTTCCACACTGTAAGTAATCTAATCTAACATGATCTAGTGCATTTCGGCCCATTTCCCTTCTGAACTAACCTTCCGTTTCTCTCCACGTTCAGGTATTTTCCTGCACCATTACATCAAACAGTGTGTCAGGTAACTGCGCATCAACTCCTTTGTCTTTTTCTTTAGTTTTCCTTCCTGCTGTAATTATGACAGTGGAATCTTGTTAGTACACAGTGTGGAAAAATTCATGGGTACATTTCTTTTAACTCCTCAGTTCCCTAGTTTTCATTTGACTTCTCCAGCCCAAGGGGTGCCTCTCCCAACTTGGATCCTGCTAAATCTCTCCTAAGAACAAACTGTATTCCTGGAACTGACAGTATGTCACTCACTCTCACTGTTACTTCCCCAATCTTGATTTGGCACTCCAACCTGATGTTTCTGTCCCCATTCTTAATTTCCGTCCCCATTCCACAAATTATCATACTCTTGAGTAACACATCAGAAAGAGTGAAAATACTTCCATCTCTTGCTATTAGGGGCTGAGAGAAAGTGAGGACTACAGATGCTGGCGATACGAGTTGAAAAGTGTGGGGCTTCAAAAGTACTGCAGCTCAGGCAGCATCCGGGAGGCAGGAGAGTTGACGTTCCAGGCACAAGTCCTTCATCAGGAAAGTGGGGGAGGGGGGTAACGGAGGGGGAAGGGGGTTGAGAGATAGGTAGGAGGGTGGGGAAGAGCTGGGTGGAAGGTAGCTTCGAAAGTGATAGGTATATGCAGGTGGGGTGTGGTGGTGATAGATCAGAGAGGAGGGTGAACTGGATAGGTGGTAGGACAGCTGGACCCCTCAAACAATACAGCATCGACATCGACTTCACCAATTTCCAAATCTCCCCTCCCCCAACCTCACCCTAGTTCCAACTGTTCAATTTAGCACTGCCCTCTTGAACTGTCTGAATTGCCCATCTTCCTTCCCGCCTACCCACTCCACCCTCCCCTCTGACATATCATAATCACTCCCACATATATCTACCTATAGCCTTTCCAGTGACCCTCCCACCAGACAAGCTCCGACCCTCCTATTTATCTTTCAGCCCCCTTTTCCCCCCACCATATTCCTGATGATGGGTTTATGCCTGATATGTCGTTGAACTGCTGTTCAGATACTGCCTGATATGTTGTGCTTTTCGGGTGCCTCACTTCGCAACTATGAGACACTGAGCAGATCTAGCATCTCAGAAAATTTTAATTTCTTGTCCTCCCCCTTACCCCCACCACCACCCCCAAACCCCCCACCCCCGCTGGACTTTTCTGAGGAACCTTTATCCACAGAGGCAAATTCATTACAGGGATCAGGTATTCACTCCATACCTAGCCCCTGCCTTGGCTGCAGCTCCTCGGCACCACTTGGCGTCTCCTTTACCAGTTTCACTAATGCCACTGGTTTAGCCTCCTTTACCACATCTTGTCCCAAAGTGTCTTCCTCCAATGCCCAGCACGGTGTGTCCCAGCTTACTGCAGTGAAAACACCTTCCACCCAGTGCCCTTCTTAAACCATCAGCACCGTAATTTTATGTGTTCCACTCCCTTATAGTGAGAACACCTGAGGACTTTCACCTCCTTTCAACCCCCTTGGGCTGCTTTTTTCACCTGTGCTAACCTATTGTCAGTGTGCTCTACTGTTCACTTTGTAGTGTATGATCTCACCTTCTCCCAATTTCTATCCCTCACCGGATGAAAATCCTCCCACGTTATTAGATAGTCTTTATAAATCAGATAGACAATGCAGAGTACTACGACCAATGGGGGTATCTTCCATCAGTACTATTTATAATTTACTACATGATGATATATCGGGTGATATGGACAATTCACTTAAAACATGGGATCAGGATTTGGGACTAGAAATATCTATAGAAACATGGAATGACATTTGGGAAAACACCAGAAGAATCACCATCTGTAACAGAACTCAGGTTATCCAGCTGAAGATACTTCATAGGGCCCATATAGCACCGGATCGATCGGCAAAATTTAAGGCAGGAGCATCTCCAATGTGTCCCAAATGTACAATAGAGGTGAGCACTCTTGTACATTGCCTATGGACCTGTCATAACATCCGTAGATACTGGACTAAAGTAGCAAGTACCCTGACAAAAATGTTAGGAACAGACATTAAAGTGGACACTGTATCTCTCCTTTTGAGCTTTTCGAACTTTCCCTCCCTGGACATGTACGGGAAGAAACTATTTTCTATTCTCTCTTTCTGTGCAACGAAACATATTTTGGTAAACTAGGTGTCTGAGGGCCCCCTGGATTTTCAAATTGGCACAGATTAATTATGGAATATATTCCCCTTGACTTCCTTACAAATATGGAGCAACGAAAGACCGAATTATTTTATAAAATATGGCAGCCCTTCTTGAATTACATAAATACAGATATTTCGGCTAACCTCACAAGGGCTTTTATTTAATTGAGATTATGCACCTGGCTGGTCCGGGGCCTCTTAGGAGAGGAATCCCGCACGAATACGGGTTTTGTTACATTTGATGTTAACACATTCCGAGCATGGATCTCACTACCCAATTTCTGTGTTATCGGTTTTTTTTTTTTTTTTTTCTCTCTTCTCTTGTTTGAATCCTGTAAGAGACTTAAACATACACTCGGTTAGTTGTAGGTTAGATTAGTAGTTAGTTGAGTTTTGTTTTTATTTCTTTCTCGGTATTTTTCTTTTGTTAAATTTTGGTTATTGTATATTTAAGATTTTATTGAATATCAATGTTTATAATTGAGAGTTTTGTTTATTTTTGTAAACTTGTAAAAACGTTAAATTTCTAATAAAAATATCTATAAAAAAAGAAAATCCTCCCAGAAGCTACACTTCATCTCATGCACCAATGCATATTTACCTGCCATTTCTGCCGCACTTCTCACCTCTTGAACTTCCTGTTCATTCACATGAATTCTTACCATCTCTGGAAGTGAGTCTTTAAACTCCTTCAGCAGAATAATCTCCCTTCAAGCCTCACAGATCTTGTCCATTTTTAAGGCCAGCACCCATGTATCAAAATAACTATGGTTAACTCTTTCAACTGCAACATAAGTCTGACGTGATTTCGTCTCTATATTTCTGAACCTCTGTCTCTATTCTTCAATAAACAGAATATATGTACCACTGCATAACTACTCCAAATAGCCAGTTTGGCATCTGCATAATCCCTTGACCCTTCATCTGACAGCACTGCACATACCTCACCAGCTGTGCCCACCCGCTTAGTCTCAAGGAGCATTATCCACAAGTTCACTGGACACACCATCTACTGAGCCATTTTTTTTCAAATGAAATAAAAACAGATTTTGACATTTTTCTCACCGAAATATGGCAATGTATTAACATACCGGTATACATCCCGACGTTCTCCCTTCATCTCTATTCTGTAAATTTAACATTCTTGTCTAATTCCCAACTTCTGAATTTCAAATTCTCTCTCTCTTTTTCCTCTCTTTCCCTTTCTCTTTGTTCTCTCTCTGTTTCCGTCCATTTTTTCATCTTCTAACTCCGGTTGCCATATTTGTAATTTAAGTTTTTTCTAACTGTACTGCAGTTGCCTGTTTCTCTGACACACCAAAGTGCTTGACCATCTCCATTACAGTTTCAGCTTTCCTTTTGTTCCTGTCTAAAACCAATTCCAACCTATTTGCTATTTCTAAAAAATTGTCCTTCTGTCTTTCTAAACTTCGTTGGCCAATTTGGGAACCTCTTTAGTAATGTTAAAAGCCATTTCTCTCACTTTTAATTTAATCAACCACAAGTTAACAAAATTAAATGCATTTTCCCACCGGTTTCCCACCAGGTAGATAGGATTTAAATTGATGTATGTATTGATGGACGTCTGATTAGAATACCATTCCTCTAAGAATGTCCTTGCGTGTCTTAGTATATGCATGTGTTGTTCCAGTCAAAGTGGTGCCCTTCTCTCTCTGTATTATGGAACATCGAGATAGTGGATCATGTATATCAGTGGCCAGTTGGTGTTCATGTATCCTGGTAACACGACAACAGGACCATTTCAATCACGGGAAAAAAATGATTTAATATACACTGTTTAATAAATGTGTGTGTGCAGGTAAGTAACATTTTTCATGTGTGCACAACGCATTCTAAATAAACAACGGAGACACAGTTAACGAAAAGTGATGCATATGATGTATATAATTTAGAAAACATTAAAACATTATTTGATTCTCATCTAAATTGATATGTTCCCTATCTCTCAATGTTCTCTGCCTTTCTGGATTTCTCTACTCTTGTCTCTCATTCTAATCAGGTTGTGTGTTATAAATTCTTGCTTCTGGTGTCCAACTTATTTCAGTTAATCCCCTTTCCACCAAGACTGAAATATATTGGCCTGTTGGGTTCTTTCCAAAGCTAGTGTCTGTCATATTATTGGAGATAAAAATTCTGGCATCAGACCTAGCATTTGATCACATTACTCTGTTGTACATGTACTGTACAAAGGACCACAGCACACAGGAATTGCCAAAACATTGAGGGATGTACATCGACTTCTTTCAATAATCTAGTTTTCTCATTTTCACATTTCCTCATCTATATACTCTCTCTCTCTTTCTCTCCTTGTAGGGAATTAAGAACTTTACCAATTATTCTTCACGTGCCTTCTCTTAAAACATCTTCTTACAGTTTATATCAATTGCTCTCTTCTCGATGTAATGCGATTATAATTGAGCAAAGTAACTCCAAGACATTCGGGAGGAGCTGGCCAGAGTTAATTGAAAGGGGAGCCGAGCGGAGCAGCAAAAGCAGGAGTTTCTGTGGAAAATTCGGAGGATATCAGAAATTTATCCCAAAGGAGATTAAACATACTCTTGGGAGGACAACGCAGCCATGAGTGATAAGGCAAGTAAGGCACAGCATCAAACCAAAAGAGGAAACATACAATGTGGTGAAGATAATTGGGAATTCATTGACACTGAAATTACAGAAGGCTGGCATCACTGCCACTACAGAGCTCTAGATCATGGTCAAGGAGAGAAAAAGGGAAACACATTCAACTCAAACAAAGAAGATGGTATTCCTCAAGGAAAATAAAAGATTCAGATGAATTAAACAATTGAATTAAAATCAGTTAATTGGTTTTGCAGAATGTGCCAGATCGGGAGCATGACCCGAGGAGAGACACTCAGCAGAATGAGAATATGAAAATGGAAGTATTTCCACATTAGAAATCAGAGTAGGCCACTGTGTACAGGGCTGATGGGTGAATGGGTCTCGATTTGAACTAAGGGACAGACAGCAGGATTGCATTGCAGGTATTGCAGCTCAAAACTGCGTATTTATGTAGTGCTGTAGACCACAGCAGCAGGAGAAGCCGACCTGCATCCAACCACAGCCTGTCACATTTTGCCCGGGATAGGCTCCTCGGTCTGCCATTACCATCAACACAATCTATGGTTCAGTGACGAGTGTGGGTGAACGTGTCAGGGTTAGAACTATGAGAACCTAAACATGATGCTAACCCATTAAAGCTACCACACACGACCAAAAGATGCGATCAAAGCTCCGCAGTCCTGCCACATTCAGTCAAAAATGGTGATGGACGATTAAACAAATGATTGGAGGAAAGCGCCTCGCAAATATTCCCATCCTAAATAATTGAACAGCCCTGCACATCAATGTAAAAGACCAGGATGCATTATCTGCACCATCCTCAGCCAAAGGTGTTGACTGCATGATCTACCTCACTCTCGCCATGATGCCCACAGAATCACAGATGCCCGTGTTCAAACAATTTGATTCGCTGCAAATGACATGAAGAAACAGCTGAACACAGTAGATACGACAAAAGCAATGGGACCTGACCCCGTTACTGCAATGGGACTGAAGACCTGTGCTGTACAACAAGCCGTGTCCCTGGGGAAGCTGTTTCATTCCAGCTCCAACTCTGACATCTCCCTGGCATTGTGGAAAATTACTCAACTATGTCCAGTCTCCTAAGAGAGGAATAATTACAGTCTGACCAATTACTACTCCCTCAGTCCCATTACGATAGACAAATTGATGGGAGTTCTTTTTGACAGAGCTGTCAAGCAACACAGAAATAACCTGCTCAGTGTGGTTTCCGATAGGTCCCCATGTGGAGATTGTGCTGTTGTGGAAATATCACTGGATTGTATGGAATATTAAGAATGTGAGAGCATGGGAAGTGTTAAAGTATGAAGGTCACTGCAATCTGTGGTGTTTGGAAGGCTAGGTGCAATAAGAATAGTGGAATGTTCTTTCAACAATTAGCAGAGTAAGGTTAAGGCTGAAAGGTCACTATGGCGATTAGAGATAACACAAGTAAAAAAGCAAGTTTCTCTGTTACGTATTATTATGACAATATTGGGACAATAAATATTTGGGACATGGCATGAAATATCTAATTACTAGTTTGTAGAGTCAGCTTGAGGCAGGAGACTATTGTAACAGATGGCATAGCAAAATATGTATTATGACAAGTTAGTCTGGAATTGAAGATGACTGTAGCAGAATTATCAATAGATATCTAACCATGACATTAGAATAACATTATGTAGAATGTACAACTGAAGAGATAATGGGAACTAACATCACTGGTTTATTGTGTAGCTAGAGTGAGGTACTTTGATTAAGATAATTGGACATGCTGATAAGCTAGCAGAAACATCATGAAACAAAGATATAAAAATCCACGAACCCTGAATTCGGGGGCATTCGAGAATCTGCTTTCTCAGTATCATGGATTTTTATTTGAAAATAAAAACCTACTTCTTGAAGAACTCTCTGCGTCGCCTGATGATTCTCTATATTTTCTCCACAACAATTGCTAATCCAGACCAGGTTAAATTTCTGGCAGATGGTGGAAGTTAAAAACAATTAATAAAATATCGAGATGTAAACATTTGGTGTCAGTAACATTGACCTTGAACAAATGTCGATTGTAAACATCGATCTCCTTCCCCAATGCACTTCCAGGAAGTGAATTTCCGGTGCTTTCCTGGTCTGGCCTAAAAGTGACCACAGAGATGTGATCAACTCTTCAATCGTCTCGGAAACGGCCAAGCAAGACACTCTATTGTATCAAACTGCTCCGAGGTCTTAAAGGATAAAACTGGAAGAACACCCGGCCCCAGCCTCGGTACCAGAAAAAGGGAAATGGAAACGCAGTCCTGTTGACCCAGCAGAGATCTCCTTCCTAACATCTGAGAATTTGTGACAACATTCACAGAGCTTTCCCACAGACGGCACAGAAACCGGGAATGGAGCAGGTCATTCAATACATTACGCCTTCCCCATTCTAGTTCATGTTCAAACATCTCCTCAATGCATTTATCCCACATAATAAATATATCTGTTAATGTGATTAACCTTGGGAAGCTATGAAATAGGAAGTGCAGTAGTCCCTTTGCTCCATCGAATTTGCTACCCAATTCAATATAATGATGGCTGGCCCTTTATTTCCTCACAATACTCCTGCTCTCCCTTATTCCTTTAGTGTTTCAAAAGCCTTATTTATATTCTTGGTTTCCAGATTCGATCACATTTTCCAGGTTCACCAGCTGAGTGCAAACATTTACTGTCAACTCAATGCAGAGTACCCTACCTGTACATAATACTGTAGGACCTTGTTTTAGACGTCCCAGCCAGGGGAATTATCATCTCTCTTCCAATCTGTCACGCCCTGGAGACGTTTTACATGTTTCACTGAGATCTCCAGTCATTTTCCTAAGCCCCATGGAATACACGCCCAGTCGCCCCAAACTCTGCCCCCACAAAAAGTCTGTCATCCCAGAGATCAGTCTGGTCATCCTTCGTTGCTCTCCCTCAATGCCAGGTTTGTCCTTATCAGGTACAGAGACCAAAACTGCACACAATACTGCACAATGTTCGAGATGGGGTCTCATCAAAATCCTATGCAGCTGCAATGAGACACCCTTACTCCTGGACTCAAATCCTTCTGAAATGAAAGTCAACACATCATTTACCTTCCTAACTGCTTTCTGTTACTGCAATATTATTTTCAGTGACTGGTGTACAGGATGATCCAGATCCTTTTCAATGTTACAGCTCCCCACTTGGGAGTCATGTGTACACTGGTGTGTGTGTCAATTCCGTGCCCAGTATTGACTTCTGGTTTCAGAACTCACTTTACTGCAGGGACCTCGGAGGTTTTTGCGGAAGAAAACAATAAAAAGGAGCATACGCCACTTTGTAGATCAACAGGTTTCAGCCAATCCCTTGTCAAACGATAGGCTGTCAATCTATTGTTCTCACCAAAGTACACACTGTCACCTCTACCCTCTTTGCTCTCCATCTGCCACGTATTTGCCCATTCACTTCACTTGTCTCAGTCACCTTGGAGCTTTTTTACAACCTCCTTACCCACTCACAAACCCACAGCCTTTAGTGCTGTCAACAGGCTGGGATAGATTGTACCTGATTCTCGCATATGTAATGGGTATTGTGAACAGCTGAGGCCCAAGCATCAATCCCTGCGTTATCAGCAACCTTCCTCTATTAAAAAGGTTCTTTAAAAATGTTTTTATTTCGTGAATCTGGGTGTCACTGGCTGGGCGAGGATTTGTTGCCTGCCCCTGGTGGCCCTTGAGAAGGTGGTGATGAGCTGCCTTGTTGCACTGCTGTAGTCCACCTGCTATGGTTGATCCACAATACTATTAGGGAGGGAATTCCAGGATTCTGACCCAGTGACTGGAAAGGAACGGTGATATATATCCAACTCAGGATGGTGAACGGCTCGGAGGGGAACTTGAGGGTGTTCCCATACATCTGCTGCCCTTGTCCTTCTAGACAGACGTGATCGTGAGTTGGGAAGATGGTGTCTGAGGATCTTTGGTGAATTATTTCAGTGCAGCTTGTAGATAGTATGAAACTGCTGCTGCTGAGCGTTGAATGAGGTGGAGCGTTGAATGTGGTGCATTGTGGATGAATTGACAGTCAAACCTGCTGCTTTCTCCTGGATGGTATTAAGCATCTGGATTGTTGTCGGGGCTGCACTCATCCAGGCAAATGGAGAGTACTGTATCACACTTCTGACCTTATAATGGAAGGAAGGTCGTTGATGAAGCAGCCCTGAAGATGTTTGAGCCGAGGCCACTGCCCGAGGGACACCTACAGACTTCTACTGGAGCTGACTTGACTGACCTTCAACAACACATTCCTACGTATCAGGTATGATTCTAACCAGTGGGGAGTAATTCTCTGAAACCCATTGGTTCCAGTTTTGCTAAAGCCCCTTGATGCCACACTTGGTTAAAGGCAGCCTTCCTTTAAACGTCTGTCACTCTCACCCCACCTCTGGAATTCAGCTCTTTTGTGCATGTTTGAACCAAGGTAATGAAGTTAGGAGCTGAGTGGTTCGTATCGAATCCAAACTGTGGCGTCATTGACCAGGTTATTGATGAGCAGGTGCTGCTTGAAAGCACTAACACCTTCCAACACTTTACTGATGACTGAGAGTAGACTGATAGGGTGGTAATTGGCTGGATTGGATTTCTTCTGCTTTCGATGTATAGGGGATACTTGAGGTAATTTTCCACATAATCGGGTAAATGCTGTTGTAACTGTATTCGAACAGCTTGGCTCGGGCAGTGGAAAGTTCTGGAGAACAAGATTTCAGTACTATTGCCAGAACCGTGTCAGCATGTGTACCCTTTGGAGGATCCAGTGTCTCCAACCGTTTCTGGATATCGCATGGACTGAATCGAATTGGCTGATGACTGGTAACTGAATTGCTGAGGACCACTGGAGGAGGCTGAGATGGATCATCCACTCAGCATTTCTGACTGAAGATTGTTGCGAATGTATCAACCTTATCTTTTACACTGAAGTACTGGGCTCTTCCATCATTAAGAATGGGGATACTTGTGGAACCTCCTCCTCCAACGACTTGTTTAATTGTCCATAACTATTCTCAACTAGAAGTGGAAGGACTGCAGAGCTAAGATCTGAACCATTGCTTGGGGGATCAATAAGCTGTATCACTTAGTGATTATGCTGTTTGGCACACACGTTGTCCTGTTTGGTGGCTTCACCAGGCTGACACCGCATTTTCAGGTATGCCTGGTGCTGCTCCTGCCCTCCTGCACACTTCATTGAACCAAGATTGATCTTCTGGCTTGATGGTAATTGTTGCAAGGGGGATATGCCAGGCCATAAGTTTGCACTAGAGTACAATTCTGTTGCTATTTCTGACCCACAGCACCTTATGGAAACCCAGACTTGAACTGCTAGATCTTTTTGATATTTAGCACGGTGGTAGTACCACCCAATATGATGGAGGTTATTCTCAATGTGAAGGTTGGACGCCAACAGATACTGGCATGGGCATACATTTCAGCAACTGGTTGATTAGTAAGGGTATGATCAAGTATGTTCTTTTCCTCTTGTTGCTTCCTTCTCCACTTGCCGTGGACCCAGTCTAGTCGTTATATCCTTTAGGATCAGACCAGCTCGATCAGTAATGCTGCAGCCAAGCTATTCTTGGTGGTGGACAGTGAAATCCTCTACCCAGAGTACATCTTGCATCCTTGCCACCCTCAGTGCTTCCTTCAAGTGTTGGTCAGCATGGGGAATACTGATTCATCGGTTGAGAGAGGTTGGCACATGGTAATCAGCAGGAGGTTTCCTTTCCCATGTGCAAACTAACGCCATGAGACTTCATGGGATACATAGTCAGTGTAGAGGACTCCCTGAGCAATTCCCTTCCCTTTGTATCCTACTGTCTCACCACATACTCAGGATTCAAACCTTGCAGACAATGTCAGGCTCTTTCATGACGAGTCTGTTTATTTCTATTCACTGTTTCATGCCAGCTGCCACATTCTAAAAACATGTCCATATATTCGCCCAAATTCACTCAGATTTAATTTTGCAAGCGAGTCTTGGAGCTTTACCAAAATGTTTTTGAAAATCCAAATATGTGACATCTATTGCTTCTCTTTCATTTGTCTCCCAGTCTGTTTGTCAAACAGAATTCCCATTTCATAAATCTATGTTAGCGTTGTCTATGACCATTAATGCCATTTCCAATAATTTCTCCTCAACCATTTACTTATTTTGTTCGACAATCCATGTACTAGCTCCTTTTCCCACACCAGACTTGGTTTTCCTGGTATTGTTAGTACGTTCTGTGAAGACAGAGCTGAAGGAGCAGTTTCATAGTTCTGCCAATTTCCTGTTCTCCATTCTCCATTCTATGGTTACATATTGTAAGGAAACTGCACTTGTTTTCTCATATTTCTCTCATTGACTCATTGACATGATTTAACAAGTTATTATAATTCACTCTTATAACCCTTGTGAATATACTCTTCAGAAACTCATCAATTCCTGCCTTAAGCTGCTCAATAATTGACCTTTCACAGCCATTCACTCAGTGGAGAATAGATTCGTTACTGTCAGAAATACAGCACGGTCGATATTAGTACCACTTTTATACACAAGGCCCATCGTCAGGAATGTTATGACACTTCCAATTATCGTCCACGCAATTTTTAACGGTTGTGAGGTTGCCCATGATAACTGCCCTCTCGGGAAGTACATTCTAGATCCCAATAACCTCTGGGTTAAAAAAATCTTTAAATCCTCTCAAAACCTTCGCTTTAAAAGTGTGATTCCCCTTGTTCTTGTCCATCTGACTAAAAGGAACAGCTGCCGTCTATCTACCCTGACCATGCTCCTCGGAATCTTATCCTGAATCATATCCCCCTCAGCATCTCTGCTCCAAAGTAAACAACAGGAGCTTATTCAGCCTCTCTCCATAGCTCATATGATCCATCCCAGGTAACATCCTGGAAAATATCCTCTCACACCCTCCTGGACCCTTATGTATTTCTTGTAATGTGGCTCCCAGAAAGACACACAGTACTCCATCCTGGCCTAACCAAAGCCCTGTACAGCTCTTATAATCTACGTCCCGATTAATAAATGCTATAGCCAAGTGCACCACATCATATTTATCAGGGTTACATTCCATCCGCAATTGATCTGCCCATCTGACCATTCCATCTGTATATTCCCGTAACATAAGACCTTCCTCCTCACTACCAACCAACCAGGCAAACACAAACTTAATTATCATAACTTCCATCCCTGCCCCCTCCACCCACCCCTCTCCATTCACATTGCAATTAGATTAGATTACAGTGTGGAAACAGTTCGGCCCAACAAGTCCACACCGACCCGCCGAAGCGCAACCCACCCATACCCCTACATTTACCCCTTACCTAACACTATGGGCAATTTAGCATGGCCAATTCACCTGACCCGCACATCTTTGTGACTGTAGGAACCGGAGCACCCGGAGGAAACCCACGCAGACACGGGGAGAACATGCAAACTCCACACAGTCAGTCGCCTGAGTCGGGAATTGAACCCGGGTCTACAGGCGCTGTGAGGCAGCAGTGCTAACCACTGTGCCACCGTGCCGCCCACAAAAAAAAGTTCACATCTGCACCATTTATGAATACCACAAATAATAAGGGACACAACACTGATCCCTGTGATACACCAGGGGACACTGGTTTCCCTTCACACAAACATCCTTCTCCTGCCACCCTCTGTCTCCTGCTACTAAGAAAATTTTCGTTGTAACTTGTCAAGTTATCCTTGCTTCCATACGATCTTACTTTATTTTTCACTTTCCCATGCTTTGTCAAAGGTCTTACTACAAAACTAAATAAGCGACCTCCTCGAACTAATTTAAATTCGTTAGGTGTGACGTCCCTCTGATAAAGTCATGAAGATTATCCCCGATAAAGCCTTGCCACTCTGATTGGAGTTCTATTTTCTCCATCCCTATCTTTCCAGTAATTTCCTTGACAGTGATCCAATACTTGCTTGTCTATAGTTCCCAGGTTTATCTTCCCACCCTTACTGTGAAGTGGAATCATATTAGCTCTTCTCCAGATCTCTGGCACCTCCCCTATGGTCAGATTCTAATAACAATTTTCAGTCAGGGTCTTTCTTCCCTTGCCTCCAACAGCAGTCTGCGATACAATTCATTCAGACCTGGCAATCAATACAATTTTATACCAGACAAAGCCTCAAATCCCTGCCCGCATTTCACATCAATCTGTTCAAGAGCTTCCCCATCCACCTTCTCGAAGTCTGTAGCTGCCTCCTCCTTCTCCCGAGTAAAACAGATGTGAAGCTCTCATGTCACAATCTCTCAATGTTCTCCAGCTTCACACACAGATTGCCCCCTTGGTTTCTGATGTACACTAAATGTTCACTGATTATCCTGTTCTACTTGTCCGTGTAGAATATCATGGGATTCTCCCTCAGCGCGCCTGCGTGCACTTCTCCATGTCCCTCTGTTATTCAGCCCCTTCTATGTTTCTAAGTTTCTATGATTCATTACGATCACCTCTCATTATTTGAAATTCGAGATCACAGGCTGAGTTTCCCAATCAGACAATAGTGCCATCTTAGGGATTAACCTGCAGAATGCCTTTTGCAGTTCCTCTGTACTCAGTATATTCTTCCTTAGCTGGAGACTCCACAGCAGTTCACAATATTCTCAGTTTTGTCTCAGCAACACGCTATGCAACGGGTGGACGACATCTTCTATATTCCAATTATATTCACATGAATGTAAACCTAGTTTTTACTTTCCCATTTGCATATCTTCTTTCCAATACCTTTTGCTTTAACTTTTCTTATGAATTTAGTGTAAGGGTTGTTAAAAAAAAGTCCTCCTGAATATCCAACTATACGTTATCCATTGGTTCCTCATCGCTTATGTCTACAAGAATCATCTTCACACTATTCCAAATAAATGTTTGCCACTTATGGATTTCCTTTCATCGATGTGTTAGCACACTCCCCAGTTTTGCCATTGCCTTCTCTATATCTAGTAGCATTTTATCCCGATTGGCTACCTGCCTTTCGGGAATCTGTCGGAAAATAACGTGAACATCTGTAATGTAACCAATATGACTATTGCTGCTTCCACTGAAATGTTTGTATGAAGTAAATCTGGTCTTTCAGATTAATTAACACTCAATGTAGCTGTCTTTTCAAATATTACATCATCACTGATATGAATGATCTTAGACTTTACTTACACAAGTCCCATGATCACTTCGTATTTCTGGGAGAAGTTTTGGATATTCTTCCATGAAGACAGACACAAAGAACTGTTTATTTTCCTTGTAATGTCTCTGTTCTCTCCAATAAATTATCCTGTCCGCAAACTCACTGTTCCACATTTGATCTCGCTTTCATTTTTGTTTCATACATTGATAGAAGCTTCATAGCAGTTTTTATGTTGTTTTCTTTTTGTTTGCATGTTTTTTCTCTTTTTCATTTTTTTTCTCAGTTTCTTGGTCCTCCTTTGCTGGGTGCTACATTTCTCTGAATCCACTGGCTTACTACAACACTTGGCATTTTTCTAAGCTGCTTCCTTTGATCTAATAGATAGATGGGGGGGGGGTGCAAGTGATAGGTCAGAGAGGAAGGAGGAGTGGATAGGTGGGAAGGAAGATGGACACATAGGAATATTCAAGCGGGCAGTGCCGAGTTGGAAGTTTGGACTGGGATAAACTGGGAGATGGGGATATGGGGAAATCCATATTGATCCCCTGTTGTTCGAAGTTTTCATGGCGGACGATAAGGCGTTCTTCCTCCATGCTTCAGGTGGTTAGGGTTTGGTGAAGGAGGAGGCCCAGGATATGTATGTCCTTGGTGGAGTGCGAGGGAGAGTTAAAGTGTTCAGCTACAAGGTGGTGAAGTTGGTCAGTGTGGCTGTACCAGAGATGGTCTCTGAAATGATCCACAAGTGGATGTCCTGTCTCGGCAATGTTGAGGAGACCACATAGGGTTGAATGGATGAGGCGTTCTGTCTCCCTTCATCATCTATCACTTTCAACAACACCTTCATTTACCGATCATATTCCAGGCTACATCCGCCCGCCACACCCCCTTCACATTTATCTCTCAGCTCCCTTGGCCCACAAGCCTCATTCCTGATGAAGGGCTCATGCCAGAAACGTCGATTCTCATACTACTAATATGCTGGCTGACCAGCTGTGCTTTTCCAGCACCACACTCTTCGACTCTTATCTCTTGTATCTGTAGTCTCCACTTTCTCCTCGCACCTTCATGGCTCACATGACTCAGATTCATAACGGTTACTTCAAATAAAACAAAAGCTGTTAAGTACTCAAACATCCGATAACCAGTAGAGGCAGCCCCATGGTTCATTGTCGAGCACTGCTGCCTCACAACAACAGGGACCACTATTTGATTCCAGCCTGAGCAATTGTCTGTGTGGTGTTTGCACATTCTCCCCGTGTCTGCCTGGGTTCCCTCTGGGTGATCTGGTTTCCTCCCACAAGATGTGAAAGTTAAGTGAGTTGGCCATATTAAACTACCCATAGTAGTAGGTGCATTAATCAGAGGGAAACCGGTCTGGGTGGGTTACTCTTTGGAGGGTTTGTTGGACGTTTTGGTCCGAATCTAATCTCAAATAAAAAGTTGCGGTCACTGTTCCGAAAAGATCCTTTACAGCAAAGTTTTCAATGAGCTCTTCTGATCATCCAAAACCAATTCCTAAATAACCTGTTCTCAAGCTCGGTGCTCGAAATAATGTCAATGCAAGCCATCTCACGCATGCTCATGAAATCCATTTTTCCCACCATTAGCATTCAGTTGTGTTAACATAGTTTAGATATAATTTAAACAGTACATTATTGCTGTGTACTCACAAACGTGTATATACCGTATTCTGTTTTATAACATGCCCAACATTTGTATTCCAGCTTTCACTTTGATAGATAACTCCCATCAATGTTTGCTTCTCATTGCTGTTTCTGAGCTCCACCTTATATGATTCAGTGAAATCTCAGGGAAGTGGGTTCTAGGGAGATTAATGGTAGAGGTCATCTCGCCACATCATTTATGCTCTTCTCAAGCTTTATTGTGAGATTTTCTCCAGATCTCCCGTTACGTTGGTAGAGTAGAGGAGGACAATTAACTTTCAACAATGCTGTGCATTCCCCCAGACAGATGAGACTGCTCTAACCTGGGTGGGGACCTTACAGCAGTCTGGTGAAGCGTTGCTGCTGCTGCAAAGGATCTTAGTGAGATCACATCGTCAGTAGCGTGTAAAGATTTAATCTCCTCACTGAGGAAAATATATTGTTGCATTAGAAGCAGCTCAGAAATGCTTCCCTCAACTGATTCGTGTCATGGAGTTGTTAGTTTGTAAGGAAAGGATGGTCAGGTTAATCCAATATATATTGGACTTTACAAGAATGAAAGATGATCTTATTTCAACATAGATGAACAGAAGGAATCAGCCACAGAAACCAAATACACACATAATGGAGAAATCCATGTCATTCTCCAGCCTGTTACGCAGAGACAACAGAAGGATATTCAGGCCTTCAACACTGTTACACCAGAACAGGACCAGGCTGTTCATCCCTTGGAGTCTGATATGCAGTTACAGGCGGAGGCCAATCAGCCCCTCAAGCCTATAACACTGGACCCAGAGCAGACCATAAAGGACTCGTATCCTATTACACAGCAACAAGATCAGTCCATTCAGCCCTGTCAATTCTGCTACACAGGAGCTGGAAGAGGCCACACAGTGACACGCGATTGTTATGCTGGGATAACAGGAGGCCATTCAGCCCAACTGAGCCTGAATGGGATAAGGATACAATCTATCGGAGACATTTTCATGAGAAAGGCAGAGGTAATCCAGACACGTGTCAGTTGTAAGAGAACAGGACAAGACCAATCACTCCGTCGGTCCTATCTCAGGGGTGCATGAGGAGACTGTTCAGTTTCTCCAGCCTGTTATTTAAATCTGTACACACTACTGCAGATGTGATCTCACTAAGATCCTTTGCAGCAGCAGCAACGCTTCACCAGACTGCTGCAAGGTTCCCAGCCAGGTTAGAGCAGTCTCAGCTGTCTGGGGGAATACACAGCATTGTTGAAAGTTCTTTGTCCTTGCCTACTCTACCAACATAACGGGAGATCTGGAGAAAATCTCACAAGCAACAGACACAGCAACAGGAAGATTCCATAATCCCCCAACCCTCTGACGCATCAACAGGACGAGGTCAGACTGGCCTTGGAGACGACAACATGGGAACACCAGAAAGACGTCAGCCCATCGATTGTGTACATCAGCAGGATGAAGTATCCAGTCAGCCACACATGGCTCTTACTCAACAATTGGAGTTGACCTCTTAAAGACTTGTGTCCATGAAACAGGAATTCAAAGAAAACGTAAAGGTTTTCGAAAGGGAAGAACTTGTAATAACTGTATACATTAGGGACTAAAGTGTAACGATGAACTATAGTAATTTAAGGAAAATTGTTAGAATCCATTGTTCAGGACATTGGCAAAGTTAAAGCACAATCCAACAGAGTCAACATGGTTTTAGGAAAACTAAATCGTGTTTAACGAAAGCTAAATCGTGTTTGAATTGTTTGCTTGAGTTATTTAAAGATGTCACGAACAAGGTGGATCGTGGGAATCCTGGAGATGGAACATATCTGCTCTTCCAGAAGGCATTGGATATGACGCTTCTCCAAAGAGTAAGCAGTAAGAGCAAACAACATGGGTTTAGGAGTAATTTATTAGCATTGATGGAGGATTGGTGAACCAACAAAATGCAGTCAGATGGAATAAATGTGGGATTTTCTTTTGACAAATGTACCTTGTGAGGTGCCACAGATTTCAGCTCTCACGCCTTAACTATTTGTCATCATTTTTACTCGGTTGACAGGATAGAAAATACTATAACCAATTTTTCAGATGACACTAACATCGGTGGGAAATTATTTCTGAATGAAGATGTAAGAGGTTTAAAAATCAATGTATGTGGATAGCTTGGGAGAATGGGCTAACACTTAGAAATGAAAATTAAAGTGGATAACTATGAGATTATTCAATTTGGCCAGCGAAATAGAAAGGCAAATTATTATCTAAATGGGGAGAAACTTCAAAGTGCTCAGGTGCAGAGGGTCTATGTGTTCACGTGCATTTAACAGCAAATCTGCATGCAGTTACAGCAAGTAATGGAAAAGGCAAGCCGTAGCTTCAGTTTTATTTGTAAAATGATACAGTAGAAAAGTAGGGTATGTTGCTGTAGCTATGCAAGGCATTTGCGAGGCTGCAACTGGAGGACAGTTTAGGTGCCCTGACTTGTGGAAGGATGCATTTTCATTGGAGGTAATTCAGAAGAGGTTCATTAGATTGATTCCAGAGATGAGAAATTTTTCTTATGAAGAGAGATTGCGCAGTTCAAGTCTATAGTCGTATGTTTATAATAATGAAAGAAGGTCTGTAAAATGCTAAAAGCAATTGACAGTGTAGATATGCAGTGGATATTTTATCATGTGCAGCAATCTACAACAACAGACCAGAGTTTCAGGATGGAGATCGGCAGGAAAGTGGAATAGAGGCCGCGATAACAGCAACCATGATAGTATTCAGTGGTGGAGCAGGCTGGAGCGACTGGATTACTGACTGATGTTCCTTGTCCTTATTCAGCCCTTCGAATGTGTTACACAGGAATGGAATGCGGAGGGGGGTCTGGGGGGGGGGGTGGGGGAGAGAGAGAGAGAGAGGGGGATGGTTATCAAACAGGAAGCACGCACTCCGGATATATCAGTCTTAATCAGTTAGACAGAACGTGGAGTCACAGTGACCAGTGCAGGATCCTCAACTATTTGTAATCTATAACAATGATCAGGAGTATGGAACAGATGTACTGTAACTACGTTTGGTGATTCCCGTGATAAGCAAGACATTAAATTATCAATAGAGGCAGGTGGAATATAACATGATATGACCTGTCATTACATTTACAGGAAGAATGGAAGGGAGTATGTTACTGAAATGGAGAAAGATTACAGGGCTTAGTAATACTGTGTATTGGGGAGTTCACTCAGAGAAGTTCAGACATGGGAGGTTTTGCTCCATCTCTCTGGTGTTCTGCTCCGTGACATTCCCAGGGGCCCAGTTGCTCTCAGTACATACCGGATATTTTGATGTTGTTGGTTGGCAGTGGGGACAGTGTTTTATACGTGAAGCAAGGGAACAGCCTTTAAGATGTATTCATTTCTTTCTACATGGAGACCGATGATGAATGAATGGTCTGACTGCTTCTGAATGAAGAGGCTGCGGCTGTTGCTAGGACAGTGGTATTCACCAACATGATGTCCTGTGCATGGGCTCACTGTAACATTCATGGAGTGAGATGTCCTTCAGTTCCTTTCCACCTCCTCAATGATATGGGGCCCCGCAGAGCCATGCACATCATTGGGAATCCCGCTTTACTGGGAAAACAAGGATACACTCGGCAGTTCCCTGCTGAGGGAGAAAACATTGTATTCACCTCATCCACCATATATATCCTCTGTCTCTGAGTGGTGACATTGAAGTCTACATACTGGGAAATGATGGATATGTCACCCAGTCCTGCCGGGAAGGTTCCAGATCATGGAAGTGGACTGAAACAGTGACCCTAACAACCACTGGCAGCAACGTCCTCCCCCGGTGTGAAGCTGCAGGTCATGTTTTAGGAGGTAACACTGCTGTGTGACCAGCTCCTTGTTCAATCAGGATCTCCTCATACTCTGCTCCTGGGTTAATTGTAGCTTGGGAAACTGGTCTTGGAAAACCCGGGGTGATAGAGCAGATCTCTTCCCACCCCCCCCCCCCCCCCCCCCGCCGCCCCCACACACACACTCACTCTATGGTTTCAGAGCTTCCCCTCTCTGTAGCTTCTGCTCCATTTGTTGTTCATGTTACAGACTCAGAGGTTGTAACTAAGTCCCCATGCTCCATCCAGGAGTTGGGTCACCAAATCCTCAGGTCTCTCTGAATGTCTAAGGCATTTCACAGCACAACCTCCAGCAAACCATCCCCAGCACCTCCACAAACTTTCCAATAACAGGAGACAGTCATAAACCCTTCAGCTACGAGAGCTATGGATCAGACTAGACTCCTGTAAAATATTTTAAGAAAGTTCATTCAACCCCAACTTTTCCTTATTTTAACTGTAGATATGAAGTGTGAAGTAAAATGTAATCTACTCAAACGCTTTATTTAAAATGCAATCAAAGAAAAGAACAATTTGGAGTAACGTATATGTTGGAACACATTCACAAACAATAGATACCGTACCTTCTTGTACACACTGCTTGGCACAAAGGTAAACTCAAATACGTGCAGTTTTCCAATCCAGAAGGATACAATATTAGAAGAGATCTCAAAGAGAATAGCAGCTCCGCATCGTGTATTGAAACTTCCAACCCTTCTGGCACCCCGAGCAGCTTCTGAATGCTGCAGCTAAAAACAACCTGAGTAAACCTGGTCTGGGAGAGCTGAGCGTTGTCCTTCCACTGTCCCCACCGTTTTAATAGAACCTAAAGGCCTCCTCAGTTATTTACTTCAGCCGTTTTCAGTTCGGCATCTCTGCCTTTAAGACCTATCTTCAAAAAACTCCAAGAGATAGTAATCTTTTTAAAGTGACAGTATCGTCAAACATCTCGCTTTGATAAAATGAACCATCAATATACAACGGTAGCTTCATTTAAGCCCCTTATTAACGTAACATAGAACATTACAGCGCAGTACAGGCCCTTTGGCCCTCGATGTTGCGCCGCCCTGTCACACTAAGCTGAAACCCATCCCACCTACACTATTCCATGTACGTCCATATGCCTGTCCAATGACGACTTAAATGCACTTAAACTTGGTGAATCTACTAATTGTTCTTTTCTTTGATTGTGTTTTAACTAAAGCGCTTGAATAGATTATATTTTGCTTCACACTTCATATCTACGGTTAAAATAAGGAAAGGTTGGGGTTGAAGGAACTTTCTTAAAATATTTTACAAGGGTCTCGTCTGATCCATAGAGTTATTCTTTCTCTATTAGTAGAATACAATACATACATATTGTATTGACACTAAGCATGCAAACTTTCACAGCCCCATTCTATTTCAGTCAGTTTACTCCGGCCTCAGAACTCCTCTGTCTTTTTTCGTCCAAGTCTCGACAAGTTGGCAGCAGAGTTTCTCGTCCTATCATCTGTATAACTTCCAAACTGAATGCTCACAATAGCAAACTCTATCTGAACAGATTGGAAGCATTTGATTAGATCAGGTTAGCTACAGTGTGGAAACAGGCCCTTCGGCCCAACCTGTCTATATCAATCGTCCGAAGAGTAACCCACCCAAACCCATTTCCCTCTGACTCATTGAATTAACACTATGAAAATGTTTACATGGCCAGTTCACCTAACCTGCACATATTTGGATTGAGGGAGGAAACCCACACAGACACAGGGAGAACATGTAAACTCCACACAGTCGCCCAAGGCTGGAATAGAAGCTGGGACCCGAGGGCTGTGAGGCAGCATTGCTAACCACTGAGCAACCGTGTCTCCCTAAATTTCTCTAAAAACTTATAGATGTTATGATCAGGATATAAATTTGGCTCAGTCATGTTGTTGGCAAGTTAAATGCTGAAATATTGTAACGGCAACACCAAGCTCAAGGCCTACCTCCTAATTGTGAAATGTTTCTGTTGATGGTTTCACTGGATACTCCAAACACACATTACATAATGGAGCAAATTTCATGTCTCCAATGGTCGTTCTCAATTGCATGTCTCCTCATGTCTGAACTTAAAAGATTTACATGTCTCTGTACCTCTTAATGCTGTAACCCCTTTACCTGCTACTCCTGGCTTATGCCAGTAAACCTTACCCTCACAGGTATATGATTTAAGAAGATCTCACACATTCTTTTCAATCCCTCACAGAAGTCAAACTTTGATTTATGGACCAACTTATCATCATCAGCCATTTCAGCTTCTAATCTTGCCATTTTAACTCTCTGCTCTTCCACATGATTTCTCATGACTTCAGGAAATGAACTTCTGAACTCCCAAGTAAGAATCTCTTAAAGGGTGTCATAAATTTGCTCTGCTTTTAATACCCTTATCCACCTTTCAAAATTACTTTGTTTGATTCTTTCAAACTCAATGTACATTTAACCAGGGACGCTATTTTAGATTCCTGAAACACGATCTGTCGGCTTCTGGCACAAGTTCATATGCACTTCAGATGACTTTCTTCAGCTCCTCATACTCCCCAGATACCTCCTCCGATAGGGATGCAAATACCTCACTTCTTATACCTACCAGCTTTGTTTAGATCAACTAAATCCACATAGTCACTGGCCACTGCATTCGTGTAGCCACTTTCTCAAATGAAATTAAAAAGTATTCAACATCCTTCTCATCAAATGTCGACAATGTCTTGCTATATTGAAACTGATACAAATTAGGCCTTTGGCTCCCATTGGGGTTGCTAATCCTCACTATCCTTGTCATCCAGCCTGCTGTCTATCTTCATCTCCACCCTGCTAAGTTGCCTGTCGTCTCAAATTGCTAACGTTTGAAGTTGAAACTCTCTCGCTTTCTGATTTTCTTCTTTCTTTTTCTGTCTTTCTTCTTCCTCTACTTTTCTTTCAATTCCTTTTTGTGTTCAAGCTGTCTCATCTGCAATTTAATTCTAGCCATTTCCAAAGACTCTGATGGTGTTTCGATCAAAATTTAAATGCCAAGCTATTGCTGTAATTATCTCTCCGTTTCTCACAAACGCAACTCCAGATTATCTGCCAATTCTAACAACTTTGCCCTTCTCACCTTTCGTAAAATCCGAACTTAACTACTCCCACACCCAGGGAACTCTTAGAAACAGAAAGGACCATTACTACACAAAGCACTGTTCATACAAACCGAATTCAATACTCGGAATAAAGGCACCAACAATTACCAGACGCCACCTTTGAGCCCAACAATCTCCCTGTGCACATTCTCCCCGGTCCCACGTGGATTGCTTCCAGGTGCTTCATTTTCCTCCCACAGCCTAAAGATTTGCAGATTAGGTGAATTGGCCATTTTAGAATGGCCTTACTGTTCAGGGATGTGTAGGTTAGTTGCATTAGTCAGGGTAAATATGGAGTAATAGGCTAGTGGAATGGGTCTGGGTCGTTTACTTTTCGGTGGGTTCGTGTAAACTTGTTAGGCCAAATGGCCTGCTTCCACACTGTAGGGATCCAAATCCTGAACCCCATTTGGAATTGTGGATTTCGAACTGGATAAGAGGCCCAAGCATGCTATGGACCAGACCAGAATGCTGTAAAATATTTTAAGGTGGTAGCTTGGACGCCAACCTTGTCTTAAAGTAAAGGTAGATAGGAAGTGGGTGTTCAAGATGTGATGTGGCTGGTCAAACCACTCAACTTTAAGCAAAACACAATTTATTTACACATTCTAATAAAAATCCAACTAAAAAGAAGAGGAATTTAGAATAACTTAACTGCAAGCAACTTAAGAGAATAATACATACAGTACTTTCGACTAATGAACTTTTCCTATGTACTAACATCCCATGAACTCATTCCTTGGCAAAAAGAGACATTCAAGGCCATTCAGTTTTGCATACAGTTCTCCAATCGAGGAGGA